>NC_045703.1:54574166-54876166 GCF_009834535.1 Camelus ferus | reverse complement strand
CTTCAGCTCTTCATAGTCCCCACTGTAAACTGTTCACCCTCATTTACTGAAGCACTCACTAATGAATATGGACATTTGTTCCGATTATTACCATTTCCAATAACGTTGCAATGGACATGCTATGTGTATGTTTTTTGCACTTACACGAGCACCTCAGAGGACTAGATGACTAGCCGTGAAGCTTGGACCTGAGGTCACCACTGCCTGATGAGCTGACTCTCACAAAGGCTCCTCTGTCATTCCCCGCTCCCAGGGCTCACGGCCTGTACTCCAGCTCCAGGCCACACTGTCCCTGTTCTGGACTACTGTGGGAGCCTCTCGTCTAGGCACACTGGCTTCAGTGTCCTCTTAACTCTATTTCTGCTTTTTCTTGGCCTCAGAGTTATCTTATAAAAACGTTTAAGAACTTCCCAGTTTAAAACTTGAGATTGCTCCCCCTTGCCTGCAGAATAAAATCAAAACTCCCTTTGTGACCTGGCCCCAAATTCTGTTTCCAGTCCCTTTCCAGCTTCTTCCAGGGACCCAGTCACTACACTATGTGTCGTTTTCCAAACTCACCACACACCTCCAAGTACTCATTCCTTTGTTCTTTTGATAACTGCAGCTTGAAATTCAGTACCATTTTTTGTTTTTCAAAATCCAAGCTCACCTGATGTTACTTTCATCATGCAGTTGTTTCCTGCCCTCTCCCCTACCCCAGTCTCTTGTCTTCCTTCCCTGACCCACCACAGGCCTCTGCTTACAACACTAGCCCACTGAGCTCTGGCTCTAACCAGCCCTTTAACCTGCTGGCCCCTCTAAGCTGCTGGAGGGCTCCTTGTACCCCAGACCCCTCGTGTGCTGCTCCCTTTGCTTGGAGTGCCTTCCACCACCCCTCCCAGCCCACCCTTACCATACAGATGGCGTCAGAAATGTCATAACCGCCAAGAAGCCAACCTGAGTTGCCCCAGGCTCCCTTTCCCTGAGTTCCCGTAGCCTACTAAGCTTTTCCCTTATAACACTGAGTGTAATTAGGATTCAATAATTGACCGTGTCATTAACAGTTTCTCTTCCCAGTGGAATGGAAACTCCATGAAAGCAAGGACCAGTCTCTTCCCTCTGCTGCAGCATCACATCTCTCTTGGTGCTTTATATTTTCTTAACTCTCCATTTTGAAATACTCTAAGGCTTACAAGAAGTTGAAAAATAATACAGAGAGTTCCTGCGTCTCCTTCACCCAGCTTTCCCTGGTGACAAAACCTCACATAACCACGGTACATTTTCAAAACCAGAAAACCGACATGGGTACAATCCTATTTGCTAAACTACCGACCTTCTTCAGATCCCACCAGTTTTTACATGTGCTCTTTTTGAGAGGGTGTATTGTACTAGGAAATTTAACCACATGCATACACTTGTGTAACCTCTACCACGATCAGGATTCAGAACAGTTTCATCACCGTAAAGAAACTCCCTAATGCTGTCCCTTCAGAACCACACTCTCTCCCAGCCTTAGCCCTTGGCAGCCAGGGTCTGCTCTCCATCACTACACTTCGTCATTGCGGGGGTATTACATGCGTGCCATCTTTCCTAGTACTTCATGAGGGACGGCTTACATCTATTCAGTCTCAACTATCTATGGGCCAGAGGCTTCACAAGCAAGGTCTTATTTAAGAATCACAATGACCTTGAGGTAGCTACTGCTATTTTCCTGGTTTTATAGATAAAGAAACTTAGCTTTAGAAAACTTCAAATCAGAAGTTAAAGTCTCCGCATTAGGAAATGGTAGATCCAGAATAAGAACCTGCGTCTGTCTTCAGCTCACGCTCTTTTGACAACATCTGGTTATCTTACACCTCGCACAGGTGAGGTCACCCCATAAGGTAGGTGCGTTTAGCATTCTAACAACTAACCCTCCTTTATGAATTCAAAGTTTTAAATTCATCCATTTTAAATTGAATTCCACTCCCAAATTAACTGAGCAAGGCTTCTCCCACTCTCTGTCTAGTGACAATAAATAGAATAAACACACCGAAGACTATCAATTAATCAGGAAGCATGGATAGAAGTTTCCTTTTCAAAAAACGACTTGGACGTTCCATTATCATAAAATCACTGAATAATCAAACTCTTGCTGTCTCTCTTTTTTTAATAAAAGGAAACTATAGTTACTAGATATGATTCTATTAAAATGAGTATTCACAGGGTAGCTATAAGTACCTAAGAGAGACATCCAGCTAACCGCAACTTGAATTTAAAGTCCCCTCTGAGAATAAAGAAAACTCTAATGTAATATAACCTAATAAAAGTTAATTAAATAAGTACTTAGAGCATCCTTTTGTAGACACGGCCTATATTAGGTGGCTATGAGTCAATGATTGCCTATACTCAGTGCCTTGGGTGTTGTATCAGAATACTGTTTGTTAACAGTGGAAGATGAATCCTGGTCAAATGAATTAGGACCACCCAAAAAGGATATGCTAACAGGAGAAAAGTGACCACCCTAGTGGGTAGGCTTATGGGCATTAAAGAGCAAGAATGTGTCTCCAGCTTTGTAAAGAGGATGGGGTCACCTGGCCACGCGAGGTAGCATTACAGGCTACTTAGCAAATCAATCCTTAAGGTGCCAAAGGAGGGGTCAGACCACAGGAATTTGACTGTCCACTGCTACTGTCATCCAGTGAGCACCCCTTGCCTTGATTTTGAGTTCACCCAGAATTCTTTCAGCTACACTTTGTCTTCTTCAACGTTGTTCTGCCTCTAGGAAGGGCTTGTGGAGACTCCAGTTGGTCTGACATTTTTCTGTCCTTATAAATTATCTCTCTGAGCTGCACTTCCATCTGTAATCATTTAGTTAGCATGAGTCCATTTGCTGAGAGAAGGAGTCCCTCAAAACAGACTGACAAAGAGGAGCGCCAGGTCTTTGGTCCTGGGCTACAAGGGCGTTTGAGTACTTTCCCAGCTGGGACACCCACAAATGGCCCACTTCACTGCCTCTGAATTGCTATTAAGACAGGAAAGGAAGAAGGCTAAGGTTTTCCGTGTTTTGTTTATTTTAGATTATATGCATGAACAAACTAGGAATATTTGTAGCAAGTTCTATCCAGTTTGCAATGGGAAAAGACTTTATGGAGAGGCTGGTGTGTTTGTTTTTTAGTATCATATCAACAACATATCAATGTTCCTTCTTTTTTCCTCTATGAACAATCTACCTTTAAAATTTAGAGCATAAACATCTCTAAATGAGAAGCCATTCCCAAATGAGACTACATGTGCAGTTTTCCTATTACAAAAGTAGTAAGTGCCGACTGTGGAAATTGGCGTGGATTTGTATTCTTGCCTTTAAGTCATTCTGTGATGATCTACGCTGTAGAAATAAAGTGGAAGGTGTCAAAAAGCAAATAGTCATCTTTGGAACCAAAATGGCTCAAAGATGCAAAGATGCAGCCCCAGCGTCAGCCATCGGTCGGCCTGACGGCACTTCAGGAGTTTTTTCCTTGGCATTTGGTCAACCTGAACTCCTTGTCATCTGCTGAGGCCTCCTCTAGTATTGCTGACCAATTATGGATTTTTCCTTTTTTTTTTTTTTTTTTGGTTCAAGAACACTTCTCATCAATTAAGAGCCAGGAGGTTATACTAAACTAATTACTTTGAAGATCAGCATCTCAGGAAGGTGCCAAGATTGGGGAGAAACATCTGTTTTGATGCAGAGCAAGGAGGCCCAAAGAAAATTTACTTCATAGGGGCGACTTTTCCCCCATAAAGCTTTCTTTTCTGTCTCCTCCCTTACTGCCATTTTTGCTTGAGACTTCTTCAGGCACAGAGAGTTCATGAAACATTTCTGACCAGGTCTAATAAGACTGGCATTATTCTCTAAATAGGACCGAGCACAGTGAGACCCGGCTATGACCCAGCCAGACAGCAGCATCCCCTCCTCAGTGCCCCGGTCCTCTCGCTGGCTTCACTGTCTGTAGGGATGACTGAGCCTCCCGTTGCCTATTGCCTCTTGTTTTTATAAGATCCTCTAATAGAGTAAGCGAGATTGTGTGAGTGCATTTAACACAGTAACTGGCATACAGCACTCAATAAATGTTAACTGAATTTGCCAGAAGGTCTATTGGAGGTTTCTCCCCATTCTGCTGGCTTGCCTCACATTTCAAGATATGGTGCATGGGAAAGTTTCTCTGTGTATCCTGCAACATAACAGAGGACACGACCAAACAGGCAAGATTATTTACAGGCGGCCTTTGCTGAACGATGTGGAGGCCCAGGAGGCTGGACCACTTTGATAAACTGATCTGACTTAGACCACCTCAAATCCTTGTCGAAAATAGATGGGGAGGGAGGGGTGTGGTAATAAATTATAAATTTAAAAAGAAAAGCAGACTTGACTTTCAGGAAGTCTTAATAAAATATTACACTGGGTAGGCACAACTGATTTGTTAGGATACCCACGCAGAAGGTACTGGCTCATTTCTTGCCAGAAATATTCTTTTGAAATTGTACAGCTCTGAACTACGCCTTCTTAGAAGCCTAGAGATGATTTAGAGATGATACTGGATGCATTCAGTATCCATTAAAAAAAAATGTAGCTAATTCTATTGATAAAACTTTATTTTCATATTAAAAAAAAACAAGCATATTGGGTGAAATACATAACGGCTTAAATCTGTATCCAGTTGTTGCAACAAGAAGTCAAGGCAGGAAGATGTTCCTTTCTTGCCAAAATTTGTACTTTATAAACTGGCCTGTAAAACTGCACAAACCATTGGCTCTGTGATGCCAACGAAATAGTGTATCAAAGGGAAATAACAATAAGCCCAAATGAACAGGATTTTGTTAACAGCCCTGAGGAAAGAGACAAACAGTGGCTTTTGAGCCAGATGCTGTGTAAGTCTCTTTCAAATTTCTGATGCATTGCCCGAAATGAGAAATTGTGGTCTGCTTAGACTTCATGAATGTAGCTGAAAATGTCTACCGGGTGAATGGTGACAAGCAAAGCTGAGTTTCGTTCAAAAAGTTTAGTGTATTGGAGGAGCCAGCACTCCTTTATGAGAGGGCTTGGGTTCAAGTCCAAGTCGCACTATTTCTCTGTCGTGGACCCCTGGCCAGTGACCGGTAAAATGGGAACCCCGTCCATCAAGCTGTACAACAAAAGCACCTTCCGTGAAGTGGGAATGATGGGAAGTCCTGCCTTTGGGGGCCATGGGGATTAAATAAATAACCAGAGTAAAGGCCTTGGTGTAGGGTCTGGGCCTCGGCAGCATGTAGTAGAGGCTCACTCTCATTCATAGACTTTTCAGGCTCTTGAGCTACTGGTGAGTTTTGCCACTATGGGAAGGAAGACGGCCAGGAGTCTCAGGAGGTGTGAACAGAACTGCTCGTGCCCAGGCTGGAAGCAAAAAAGAAAGGCAACAGCCAGTGCTTCTGGGTATGCGGTGTGTTCTTTAAGGACTCTATGGTAGTTGGGGAAGGAAGAGGGTACAAGTAGAATTCTGAATATTCAGACAAAGATGTTACCATGTCAATGAATCTACGGGGGCTCTTTTCCTTTGCTGACTCAATGCTGATTTTGACAGCAATCCCAGGCACATGCAGGTTCGTATTATTTTCTGTGCATGGGAGCACTGAGGCTCTTTCTGCTTAGTTATCCGTGCTGGTAGGAAGATAGTCGTTCTAATTCTGTAGTTGATTTTTAAATGACTGAAAGGGGAGGGCGCCCCCTTAGCATTAAGTGGTGAGGGTATAAAAATGGCCACAGAAAACCCTTCTCCATTCATGCCTTCCAACCTGGGCACACCACTAATTTATGCTCAGGATTCTTTCTTATTTCACATCCCTCCCCAGTCTCCCCTTGGGGAGTAATGGACCCAGCAAGAGGGAGCCCAGAGAAGCATGAAGGCAGACTGGGACGGAAGGGCTCCTGCTGTTCCCTCGGTGACTCCTACCCCTTCGTGTTCCTCATGTTGCCTGACTTCTGCCCCCACAGCCCAAACTCCTGGGATGTTTGTTCCAACGTGTAAATGAAGCACAGAGCTAACCTATGGGATAAAGGGACATTCTGAAGAAGGAAACTTCTTGGAGAAGTTGCTTCAGAGGACTAAGGAGATGGGAGGCAGGGCTGGCAGGGCCCCCTGTGGGCTGTGGCTACACTCACGCTCTCCCCTCCCATCTCCCACCTCCTCGTCTTCCCGTCTTCCCGCCTGTGTCTCCAGGAATGACCCCCAAAGCCTGAATTATGCCTCAACTTTTGTTCCTAGGAGAGTTATCAAAAGGCATGATGAATGAAAGTCCTATCCAGGACTGGCTATTTTTGGTAAAATAAGCAAATCATTAGCATGGTAACTGTATAACGCAAAGTTAATATGTTCTGTGTAGGTGGAAAGTCCACTAGCTCCCTCCTCGGGGGGGCATGTTCCTTTTGATACCAGCTGATTTAACACAGCACATTGTGATCCAGCTAAAACAGGTAAGAGTCACCTCAAAACGCCCACAGGGACTGTAGTAATTTCAGGAACACCCACACAGCGAATTGTTGTTCCTTTTCCTACAAAGAAGGAGCTGGTTGCAGTAGAAAGATGAGGGAGGAAAAGTAAGAAAGAAAGAGAGAGAGAGACAAAAATAGACAGATAGGGAGGGAGGGAAATACATAGAGAAGGAAGAAGAAAAATGCATAGTGTTTCCCTTTTCTTCTCTTTTCTATTTTTAATCAACAACTAGGGGGTAGAGTGTATGCTTAGCATGCACGAGATCCTAGGTTCAATCCCTAGTACCGTCATTAAAAATAAATAAGTAAATAAATCTAATTACCTCCCCTTCAAAAAAACAAGAAACAGAACAAAACAAATACAATTAATATTGCATCTTGTTCCTGGTCCCCCAAATAAGGGCTGAGGGGCGGTCATATCTTTGAGATCAGGAATCATATCTACTTTAGAATATGCATCACATTACTAACATTATTAAAGGCCAGTTTTACCTTTTCTCCATCACCTATTTCAAAGTATATAACTTACTTATGGATATAAATATGGAAAGATGGTAGCTTCATTTCCTGAGATGTTTTTGTGGCCTCTTTGCCCAGAGAGAATGGGAACTCTGTGAGAGGATACACAGGACACAGTAATTCTCCACAATTTCTAGGGGGCTATTATTAATGGAAGATTTTACTCATTGACCCCAGTGTCTGCACATCTGAGTTGCTGGGCTAAAGCAGGACTACCTCTGACAAATTTCGTATGGAGTTTCAGAAATTGAAGATAAGCCATTAAGTCTATTGTGTAATGCATGTGATTTTCTTTGAGAAGGACTTCAAATGTCAGATTTAGGTGGTTTGTGGTAATACTGCTCAGAATGCACCAACAAATGGCACTGGCAGAAAATGAATGAAAAAAAATATGCCTTTCATGGCTAAGATAGAAAATGTCTAGGATTAGTCTCATCAGTTCTACAGTATCTATTTTTCATATCAACATAAACAGTACATTACCTAAAATCATATTAGTTTTCCCTTACTTCACATTTAATTATTATTCCCCAAATTTGTTACTTATCCTATTTCTTGAAACTACTGATTTTCTTTGGGCAGCAACATGCCCAGCCCATAAGGATAGATCGTGATTAGTTTAAGCCCTTATGGTAACCTCATTCCTTTCTTCTCCTACTTGCTTTCCCAGCATTCCCTGCAGCTGGTCCTAGCCATGGGATGGTCCTAACCAATGAGACCTTGGGGAAGTCGGCTGATGGAGCTTCTGGGAAAGGTTCATTTGTATGATGAAGAGACATACCCTTAGGGAAAGCTCCCTTAAGAGCTTCTTCCTCTCCCTGCCTTGAACATGATTGCAAAGGCTGTGATTCAGTCTGGTGGTTTATCTCTTGTGGGTTGCAAGATTGTGGGTAGAAATTCCAAAGACAAAAAGCCAACACTTTGGAGGTAAAAAGGTGGAAAACAAAAAATGCATGAGCCTCGAAGGATAATGCTGAGCAATATTATCCTGAAAATATCAGCTTACAGGCTTTTTGTTTATGAGATATTAAATATCTTTATTGCTTAAGCCATAGTTGATTGGATATTCACTCAACAAATACTGAATTATTTAGACATTGCTCCTGATGCTTGGGTTACAGCAGTAAATCAAATACATAAACTCCCTAATCTCACAGGGCACGTACCAAGTCAGAGGCGACATACATCATAAAGAAAAGAATAAACATTCAGTGTGCAGTAATCATGATGGAGAATATAAAGTGAGTTAAGGGGATAGACAATGACAGGAGGCTAGTTTAAAAAGATTATTCATGGATGCTTTTCTGAGGTGGAATAATTTGAGCAGAGACTTGAATGAAGAGAAAGAGTGAGCCAGGTGAATACCTGGGGGTATTCTGTTACTTGCAGCTGAAAGCATCACTAACGTATGCATCCAATCAGTTTTCAGTCATTCTTCAAACCAGAGCTCAGATATCAGCATTTCTGGGAAGTCTTCCAGGACCCACTCACTGAAATCCCTTCCTCTTGTGGGCAACTTCTGTACCTGTTTGTATTGTCATACTCATCATGTCTTCTTTTAATTTACTGGTTGATACAGCTTATAAAGTCACCTTCTCTAGACTGTGAGACCCTTGAAGGACAAGACCAATTCTTCGTCACCACTATCTTGGCTGCTAGCACTCAGTACTTGCTACTGAGTGAGCTCCATGTACTTGCAAATAACTATTGACTTGACTAGAACTTCTGTCCTTTGAATATTCTGGATACAAATGTGTGGTTTTCGTTGTAGTGTGATTAAAAGTGGGCACTTACAAGGAAATTTTTGTTAAAGTGTGATTCTTTTTTGTGTAGAGAAATTTGCCTTGCAGGCATTGAGAAAGCTGACCACTCTGTGCTGGCATGAATGTGTACACATTAAATAGGTCACCTAGGCAGAAAATCCTTGGTTTTCACTTAGGAGAGAAGAATATAGAAGATGTTTGGGAAGCAACTTGGTTCCCTATCAGGTGCATCTGTCTAGTCATATTATGTCCTTGGTCTTTGGAGAGGGCTATCAAAAAAGTGACTGTAAGACTATTCACCTAGGTTAGAGATTCACAATCTTTTGAGCATCTCTCCTGTTACAGGAGGAAAAGGCTCTTTTTGCTTATCGATCTGGAATGAATCCTCACCTCTGAACTTTCCCTCATAGGCAACTCAAGTATCACTCATTTCAGTGCAGGGGGCAAGTCTATGATTGACTCAACCCCAAATGAACTGGGTTTAACCATAAAATATGACCTAGCAGATATTATATTTTTAACTTCAAAGGTGAAGAGAAAGGAAAAGGGCATTTGAAGAACTTAAAACATCAATGAAGGCTTAAAGAAAATAGAAAAGAATTTGATTTTAGGTACCTGAGCAAAAATTTAATAAAGAGAGGATCAGCAGATATTAAATGTATTACATCCTGCATTTCCCCTTAATATCAAAACAGAAGGAAAGGCATTTGCTTTTATTTACAGTTTCAAATAGAACCAAATTCCATTCCTTTGTGTTACATTAACAGACATTAATATAAGTAACTAATATTAATTGATAAATTTGCTTTCCACTTAAGTGAATCTCTTCATTTAAAAATCAGAAATGAAAATGGTTTTTTAAATTGCAGAGGTATGTATGATGATCTAAACTTACACTCATCACAAAGTTTTTCTGAAAGATGTCTTAGAGTGAGCTAGTATGTCAATAAATGAAGGCTCTGAAGAACCACTTCTTGAAAATAATTGCTAGATACTTTTTCTTTGAGTGTGTATTTGAAATTTCAAATTCCATTTTCCATGTTTCCTTACGGAAGCAGGTACGGTACAGACCCACCACAAGCAAAAATGAATTTTAAAGGGTTCTAGACTAGGTTGTTACAAGAAAAATCTTCACGAAGTCTTTACAAGAACATGATTATAACACCTGAAATGGTTACTTAACAAATGGCTTTGAGACTAAACTCAGACAAAGAGCTCAAATTCTAGAGAAGCTCATCCTGGCACAGGCAAACTCAAGATACCCTGGATCCTGTCCTAGGTTAGAACTGGTCCAAATTTCCAAGGCCTTCTTGGACCCACTCCCTTTTTACTGAGAGAGGGACATCCTCATCTTCACCCATCAGTCAAGGTTAGTTAAGCAGGAACCCAGCATCTAGTCTAGAGTAACCCGAGTGACTCCTGGGACAAGGGTGTACCTGGGAGGCGGTGAGACTTGATTCTGCGCAACATACCACGTGGATGAACGGGACGGGGTGCCTAGTCTTGAATTAATTGAAAGTGTATGATTGTTCTTTGTCATTAAACGGGATGCTTTGGATAGCAATTGGAGACACATCGGATTTTTGAAGGAAGCAATTTCATACTCATCATATTCATTATTTTGCTTCTTGCTACTCTTCCTCTTTCTTTCTCTTTTCGGTTGGAAGACTTAGCCTATTCTCTTAACTAGAAGAGTATCTGCCAGCATGAAAGTCAACAAACTCACAGGAGACAAAAGACATTCTTGGTTTGATTGCTCCTAATAAACTTCAGTGTTTCCAGACCACATAATGTCATAGAATTATTTGTAATGCTTCTTTAAAAGGGTGACAGGGTTCAGAAATGAACTGCACATGGTAAGAAGAGCCTCCCAGGGGTTATCCCTGCAAAATGAGCTGCAAGGCTTTGGGAGTGGTGGCGGTTTCCGGCCATTAGCGTTACTAATCAAGGCCAGCTTTGCATTTATGGGAATCTACACAAATCAGGATGATACATGCTATGTTCACTCAAGCAACCCTGCCTGATTCCCTCAAGGTTATGCTGAAACAAAGCTTTACCCCAATTATCTTGGATTGGAATGTTTCATTATTTTTATATATCCTTGAGAGAGAGTCCATGAAGTCGATGCATCAGGTCCATGGGTCACAAAATCATAGTTAGTGCTTCTCGCCCACATAAAGCCATTACTGCCGTCTCTCAATTAACTTCATTATTGGAGAAAATGCAAATCCTAGAGAAGCTACCCGGGCCTTTCTTGTTGCCAGAGTCGCAGCTGAGGTGAGAGAGAGAGATCATGGGAGTACGAGGAAAAGCTCGGGACTAAGAGGTGTCTTTGGGAAAATGTGAGCAGAGGTGAGACATTCAGCTGCCATCCTGCCCTCTTTTTATGCCTGTGGCCTTTTTGCCCTGCATCAGGAAGCAAAAATAACATTGCTTTCGCCAGCAAACTTGTGGGTCACAAACAAAAGGCGTGGGGCCAAGGGAGCCAGGAGGAAAGGGAATAGAAGTCCTCTGGGAGGTTGGCAGTCACCTGGTGGGCAGTCGGAGCCTGGAGGCCTCTGGGGACCAAGTGCAGGCTTCTATGTGGGGCCTCTGCACCTTCCTAGGAAAGAAAGCTCGAACCACGCCCCAGGCTCTCTGGGCACAGGGAGACCGCTGGGGTCTGCCCTTTAGGATTTAGACTGTGTCAACCAACATGGTATGAGGTGTTTAATTACAAATGGGATAACTCACCATTTGCGCACATGATAGGCGCTTTTACCCTACAGATGCCTACAGGTCCTGGGCACATTCTTTGGGCCGGGCACCTCCCTCCCAGGCCGGGAGCCACAGGAAGAATAAGGAGGACATCTTTTCAAGTGATTCCTAGTGGCGTTGCTTCAGGAAGAGTTCACATTTTAACAAGGAAGGAGATCTTAAGTGATGAAACTACCGTGGAATTCCAGACCCTACCGAGCAGCTGGGAGAGATGCGGGAGGCAGAAGAGACGGGGACCCGAGAAGTTGCAGCACAGACTAGGGCTCACCAGAAAGGAAAGCTGAGAAATAACCTTGGGGAAAGACAGGCAAAAAATCAAAAAACTCCGTATTTTAATGAACAAATACTTTGGGTTAAAATGATTAGAAACAGCCAAATCCATATCCCCAGTAAATATGACTTCACAATCAAATTAATGGGGTCTAGGAAGAAGGTATTTATCAGTTTTTTGCCTCAGAAAGAATTTCTGTGGAGTAGAGGGACAAATCAGGAAAACGGATACAAAACATCAAATGACAGAGTAAGAAACAGTGGACCATGTAAGGAGATTATTGGCTGGGATTCGTCCTAATATTAAAGAGATAGACGGAAAAAGAAAAAGAGCAGGAAAGAAAAGAGAGGGTGGGGGAGAGAGAGAGGTTCCAACAAATTCAGAAAAAATAAAAGGCTAGTTACTATAAAAGGGAAAATGACTCATAATAACAGAGAAGGTTATGAAAAACATAAATATTGACTATAAAATGTCAGTGGGCAAGAAAAAAGTAAGAGTTAAAGGAATCGGTGAAACTGCACATCTCTGATTTATTATTTATTCTTTGAATTCTTCTGTGAAGCTCATCAGTGAGGGGATGAGGGGAGGTGCATACATTATGCAATGTATGCAGTGAATACGTTACGTAATGAACATACGCTATTAGGACTTCCGGTTTAAAAGGGGGTGAAGGTGAAATCAAAGGTATTATTACTTCTCTCCTCTCTTTCAAAATACAGATAAGATGACAACACTAGTGAAACATGAAGGAAAACATCAGATGTAATCAAACAAGCAAACAAAAAGACGCCTGTTCTTTTTACAAATCATGAAGCAAACACAGACTAAATTTAGGAAGGATGTTGAAGGTGGACAAATATCTCAAGTCTCAAGCAGGTGCAGAAAGTTTCTGGCCAAAGTAATGCCATGGATGTCTAAAGGGCATATGCAATGAGCCTTTGATGAGAGTGGCAAGACATATAACTTAAGCCCTTAGAGACGCAATCTGACACCACATAACAGAAGGGGAGGCGGAGCAAAGAGAAAATCCGTTAATATTGTATTTCTATTTACTTTTGTATTGTGTTACTATTGTTTTCCTTCTAGCCAAGGAAGACTTCCAGGGGCAATGACATGCCTATGGTAATTCCAAGGGAGTAGCCGGTAGAAAGAAACAAAAAATATACAGATTTGGATTTTCTAGATAATTCTTTCACATGGAAAGTATAGGTCTTTGCAGTTTATGCCAATGAAAATTTTCTCTTAGGTGATTACGCTAATAAAAAGTGTTTGAATTTTGAAAGGCAAATCCAAAGAAAGAAATATTAAACAATATGTAAAGCAACTGACTGTGATGTTAAGCAACAGAATTTGAGAGATTTGTTAGATGGCTTCAATCTAAGCACTCATTTAGGTTTCCAGAAGATAAGGATGAGGGAATGAGCAGAGAAGTGTGGCCAGATGACACTGCTCCCCTTGTGTCGATGTCAAGAGCTAAGGGCTGTTTCATCCAAGAAAACATGATTCGATATATAGAAAAAGCAATTCAGTGATAGTCTGGGTGCCCACTAAATCGTCTTAAAATAAGCATCAAGAGGCTTCTGCCAGGTATAAATCTGGCAAATACGAACAAGAGCCATTGGAAGGATTTAAAAAAACAGCCTCTGACTCTGCCTACAGAGGACCCTGGATGTGGTACACGGGCTTCTGTTCTCCCCAGAAATCAGCTGGTCAATGAAAGTTCTGAATTTGAATTGGGTAACACACTCTTACTTCTTCTCATAATTGACAAGAGCTTGCTCATCCTTCTGGCTATACACAGGGTAGACACTATAGAATCTCACGGGGCCATGGCCCTTTAAAGAAACATGGTTTCCCTACAGACGTTGGGTGATTAACAGATCTGTGAAGGAAGTTAAGCTGTGGAGGGAATCTAACTGCAAACAATGAAAATCAATGAAGCCAAAATAGATCCAAACATTAAGCAGCATTTACTTAAGTGATATTAGCTAATGGCTCCTTTGGGTGAGGGAAGAAGTATGAGCTGATACTGACTTCCTCTCCCAAATTTAATAATACTAGAACAGTCATAGCCCCACAGAACATACATTGTAAGTTAGGGCTGGTTAAGAAGCTGTTATGGGTTGAACTTTGTCCCCCTACACTTCATACATTGAAGCTCTAACTCCTAGTGTCTCAGAATGTGACTGTATTTGGAGGCAGGGTCTTTAATGAGGCAATTAAGATTAAGTGAGATCATGGAGGGGCCCTGATCCAGTATGAGTAGTGTCCTTATAAGAAGGGGAGACTGGGACAGGGACACATGCAGAGGGAAAAAAAAAAGCACGTGAAGACACAAGAAGGAAGCCTCTGACAAATCAAGGAGACTGGCCTCAGAAGAAATCAAGCCTGTGGACACCTCAATCTCAGACTTCCAGCCTCCAGAACTGGGAGGAAATAAATTTCTGTTGTTTAAGCCACGCAGCCTGTGGCGCTTTGTTATGTCAGCCCCAGTACAGAAACCTATAACGAGCTCTTTTTTCCCTCTTAGAAGTCTGAAATAAGATCCAAGTTTCTCTTGTGGTTAAATGTATTCTACGTCATACTCACAACCCCAACAGGGAAGGCCAAGACAGCCAGCATCCAGTCCCGGAGAGAGATGAGCTTCTTGAGCTGCCTCTCTTGTTCTTGGTTCCCACTTCCTCTAGTCAGAAGACTGGAAAGATCGGTCAGCACACAGATGCCAAAAAAGACAGCTTGGATAACCTGGAAGGAGACAACGGGTGGCATTAGTCCATAAGATCAAAAGAGACCCAAGCTGTAGGGCAGTACGTAAGCTACATCTTTGCCACACGACACAGGGTAAGAGAGAATTAGATGCACATTTAAAGAGCTGACACTGCAAATAAAAACAGAGTAAGATATTTACAACTTGCCATCATAGGTGAGAAAATCCATCTTACAAGCTCTACTTCCATTCTTGCTCACCTAAAGACAAATGCAAAACATGCATGGACACAACATGTCCAACAGAAAAGCTGCACCAATTCTCAGAATGACATGTCCATTATTTTAAAACATCACATCTGTGGTTTAGTTCTATTGACTAGTGCATCTAGAAGCATCTAAGACGTGCAAAGAAAAAGATCAGAAAAAGATCAATAATAAACGAGACAATTTAGTCTAAATGTGAAGAAACCTTCCTATGATTTCATCTCTTAGATTTAAAATTTTTTTCTACTGAAGGAAGTGGTAGAAAGCTTCTAGCCTGTGAGTCATAGAGAAATCAGCTGAATGTAATAATCAAGACTGAAACGGAGCAATTTTCTGTTGTCAAACTTGACCAAATGACCTCCTTCTCAGGTTTTCAGTCTTTATGAAATAAAATCTTTCCAATGTAATGTAAACTTAGATACCCACAGCATCTTCCCCCGAAAAGTACAACAACCACTTGTACATTCCCAAATCAATTACAAATTGAATTACTTACATCAGCTACGTTTACTTGGACTATCACACAGAGAGAATACTGAAACACTAGAACGCAATTATTTGTGAAATTCCTAAAGTAGGGGTAAAAGTATTGATGATTCAGGCTACACGTGGAGGCATGCAGCATACCGTAATACAGCTTGGCAAATGATAATTCAAATTATGGAAAGGGCAGAAAACATATTCCCTGGGCTCAAAGTCATAGCCATTAAGCCCCAAGAATAGATTTGGGAGAATTGTTCTGGTTTATTTTACAAGAAATAATTTGCTAATGATGTATTTGTAAAAAGACACAATTTTACTCATTATCCATTTAGAAAATACAGCAAAATAAATTTTTTGGTAAATTTCGATCTTGGCAGTGGAACTAATCTGTGAAAGCTCAGTGGATGGGTTCCTCACTGAGGCACAGAACAAAGGGAGGAAGAACCTTCAAAATTATATGGATCCATCCCTCAGCAAAGCACCGACACAGTCAGATTAATCATTCTGTTCAAACTATTATCTGAGGCACTTTGAACATTCCCAGTAAAGGAGATTCCATCACCAGGCTTAGTCAAACAAACAAAAATCCTGCAGTATTTTTATACACAATACACCAGGCTCTTTGGAACTCACCAAATTCTGCTATTATTAGCCAGTCAGCTAGAGGAATGTTCCATTCTTCCTCATAAATTTTGGCTTCAGTGACTTAAGGTTTCTTGTTTTTTCTATAACCAGAAAAACCAGAGAGAGAGAAGCTAAGACTGCCATAACTGAGCATGGTACAATTAGAGTGTTGGCAAGTATCATGCTGTGATGACCAGAAATAATTTAAGTGAGGCAAGGAATAATTTCATACTTGGGAAAAATTTCCATAGCACATCTTATGACTTTAGACGTTAGATTTTTATGTCAACCTGATGAGGTCTGAGAAACTGTAGTGGCCATATTGGGGAACAGTAATCTCCATTACAATCTGGCAGTGAATATATTAAAAGGTGTCCCACCTGATCAATAACCAGGGAAAGACAAATTTAGATCACGATGAGGTAGAATTTCTCTTTTATACAACTATTCTTAATTTAATTCTGACAATACCAAGAGTTATAAGGATGGAGAATAATCAGAATCCTTACAGTGGGAGTGCAAACTGGGAAAACCACTGTGATGAAGAACTGGCAATATCTAGTAATTTAAAGATTCATATACTCTATTATCTAGTGACTTCACTGTAAAGTCACATACACATGAAAGAAAGTTAATTTCAGCATTCATTGATTCAAAAAATTCGACACAATCTAAATGTCTCTTAATGGTTGAGTAGATAAATAAATCATGCTGTATTAATACAATGGAATTCTAAGCACACATCAGTTTTTCATTCTCACAACAAAACAGTAGACAAACAAAAAAGGAAACCCCCTAAATGCTGCATATTAACATTATTAAAACAAATTTCAAAAAATGTAGAGATAAAGTTAAGGATGCACATATATGAAGTAAAATGTGAAGAAACATGGAATTAATAACACTAAATTCAGGTATCTCTACAAGGAGTATGAAATTGAGAGAAGGACACAAAGGCCTCAACCATATCAATATTTTATTTCTTAAGTTGATTATTGGGTATATAGAAGTTTATTACAGTATTCTATTTATATTTCATTAATCTGAAATATTTCCAAATAACTGAAAAACAAAAGGTAAAAAAGAGCAGTTTTCATACTTTGGGGATATAGTTGACTAATCTCTTTTAATTCCTTTCCTTCCAACTCAGTTTTCCATAGTCTTAAAGATCATCTAATAATAGCAGGATTTAGTGAGCTCCGAATTATATAAAATTAAGTGAATTTTAAAATCCCATGATCAAGTAACTAGTACCAGATTTGCCTTCCCAGCATAAACAACTAGATATTTGTACTAAATATATAAATCAACTTCATGTATTGGAATTTTCCTCTGCAATCAGCCAGAGAAATCTCTTTTTTTAAAGGGTTCACCTGATGAGGTCAGGCCCACATTGGATAATTCTAATTTTCCATATAAAGTAATATAATCACAGGAATGATCATATTCATAGGATATTCCAAAACCCAATGGGAAGAGATTATACAGGGGTGAGTGTCACTAAGGATCTTTTGAGAAGTCTACCTAAAACAAGCTGAAGGTTAAATAAATTCTGAGAGCTCTCACAGAATGAACAGGTATTCAAGTTCTGACCAATCAAACAGAGATGCCTTGTTGACTACAACAGGCATTCAGGAGAGACCCAAGATTCTTCATACTAAACAGTGGTGCTAAAATAGTCCTGAAATATAGGCTACTCTAGATCAAACCTAAAAATACTTAAAAACAAGCCTCAAAAAAATCAAGTTGATCTGTGAGTAACTAATGTACAAAATTCTATATTCTTTAAAGGAAGATAAAATCTACACATTCAACAATACCCAACAAATAACCAAGAATTACCAGACATGCCAAGAAGCAGAAAATTCTTAACCAAGAGAAAATGCATTCAATAAAAACATATAGTAATATTGGAATTAGCAGACAAGAACATTAAACAATTAAATTAAATAAAGTCAAGAAGTTAAATAAAAATAATTTGAAAGAAAATTTAAAGAACAAAACTGAACATTTAAAAATTAAAAAGACATTACCTGAAATTAAAAAGTCACTGGGTAGGAATAATACTGGATTAGATACTACAGAAGAAAAGATTAAAAAACTGAGCTCACAGCGAAAAAGAAAAGTGACAATGAATATATGTATGTTCATGTATAACTGAAAAATTGTGCTCTACACTGGAATTTGACACAACATTGTAAAATGACTATAACTCAATAAAAAAATGTTTAAAAAAACTGAACACACAGCAATATTAACTATCTAAAATGCATCAGAGGAAAAAAAAAGATTTTAAAAATTAATAGAATCTCAGTGAACTGTGAGAAGGTGTCAAACAGACTAATATGTGTGTGTTATTATCCTAAAGGAGCAGGCTGTTATGTAGAAAGAGTATTTAAAAAAATAATGGCTGAAGTTTTTCCAAATTTCTTGAAAATTATAAACCCACAGATTCAAGAAGCTAAACAGTGGAGTACATGCAAAGAAAACAACAACAGGCATGTGCAATCAAATGCTTAAAATCTGTGATAAAGAGGAAGTCTTAAAAGCCACTAGAGGAAAAAGACAACATATACAGAAAAGTAAAGATGAAAAATATCTCAAACTTCTTGTGTAAAATAACACAAGCCAGAATATATGAAATGATAAACTTAAAGTTCTTTAAGGAGGGAAAACTGTCTAGGGTGAAAGACTTTCTCAGACAAACAGAAGCTGAGAGAAGTCACCGTCAATAAGCTTTCACTGCAAAAAAAAAGTGAAAGAAATGGACACTATCATATCAAATATATCTAAATCTATATAAAGCAATGGCAATGCCAACATAGTAAATATGTAGAGAAATATAAAAGATTTATCTTATAATTTATTTATTTTTTAAATATAATTGACTGAAGCAAAAACATAATATATTATGAGATTTTAAACATATTTAGAAATAAAATTATGACAACAATAGCACAAAGGACAAAAAGGAAGGAATGAAAGGCATACACTATTGCATTCTTAGTTATATATAAAGTGGCATAATGTTTGTCAGTAAACAGTGATAAGTTAAAGACGTATATTGTAAATCCTAGAGCAACCATTAAAAGAATAAAATAGAGATCTTTAGCTAACATATTGGTTGTTTGTGCGACAAAACAAATATCACAAACTTTGTAGCTTAAAGCGTCAATTTAATAGTTCACAGTTTTTTAGGTCAGAAGTCCAGGTGGGTTGGTCTGGTGTCTATGCTCAGGGTACCACAACACCAAAATCATGGTGTTGGCCAAGCAGGGTTCTTATCTTCAGGCTTAAGGAAAGAATCCACTGTCAAGTTCATTGTAACTGTTGGTAGAGTCCAGTCCTTTTAGACTCTAAGACTGAGGTTCATGTTCCCTTGCTCACTGTTGGCCAGGGTCACTCTCAGCTCCTGTGTCTGCTCGCCAATCCTCGTACAATGGCCTCCACCACATTCAAATCCAACAACAGAATATCAAATACTCGTCATGCTTCAGATCTCTCTCTCTCCTCTGCTTTCCTCTTCTGCCATCAGCCTGAAAAAGCTTTTTGCTTTTAAGGCCTCATGTGATAAGATCAGGTCCACATGGATAATGTCTCTTTCCTAAGGTCAACTGTGCTAGATATCATGGTATTATCAGAGTTATAGCTCATTCATTCACAGGTTCCCAGGATTAGACTGGGACGTCTTTGGAGGCCACTTTAGAAATTCTATCTATCACAGCTAATAAACCAATACTGGAAGTTGGAATACTAACAATATCAACGTAATCCAAAAGAAGTCAGAAATTGGGGAAAAAAGAACAGAGAAGAGATGAGACAGAGAAAACAATAAGATATCAGACTTTAATCCAACAATATGTATAAATACATTAAATACAAATGGATTTAAACTCTCCAATTAAAAGGCAGAGATTGACAGACTGCATTTAAAAAACAAACAGCACTTCGAGTATAATGATATGATTTGCTAAAAGTAAATGTATATCAACACTAGTCATAAGGAATAGCTGTATTAATATCAAAAAATAGGTTTCAAAATAAGCTATATTACCAAAAATGAAGAACATGTCGTAATGATAAAGGGGTCAGTTCACTAAGAAGGCACAGTGATCTTAAATCTGTAGTACCTAGTAAGCTGAGCTGCAAAATAGAGGAAGTGAAAATTGATTTAACAAGGGCTTAAATTTCTCAGTAAATGTTTGTTAAATAAATAAATGATTTGCTGATTATTGGGAAACAAACGCTTTTATGAAGATTTAAAATGCAAATGAAAGGGGAGAAACAGACTCACATTCTAGAAGAGAAAAACAAAAGATGTTCTGCAAATATAAATGCAATAGTCTAAACATTTTGCCAAATTTAGAAGACTATTAGCTTTATGGGCTTTATGAAGTCTGATATGTCTCTAAGCTGATTCGTCTTCTTATCCACTGGTGTCATCTAACACAGCAGTCCCCTCACTATTACCGGTGGCTACCCTGTCACTCTCTGTAGATCTTTCCACTGGTTCTCCCCTGCTTGTGACTACGGTATGGCCGCCACGCCTGAACTGCTGTGGAAGACTTCCCCAAAGCAAGCATGGAGAGGCCAAGGAAAGGAAGCACCACAAAACAATCTTCTCCTAATTTCCAAACATCAGGAGACAGAGGGGGAATTGTTGGGTTTTGTTAGCTGTTCTTCTTTTTTTTTTTTTTTTAATTCACACTGGCTAATCCTCAAAACATAATCCCTAAAAATTATGGAACAGTCCACCATTCCCTGTGGAGAAGCATGGATTGACTTTTGGTTATTTGCTTATTTAAGAAGCATTTTGTTAAACCATTCCAGATTTCTGCTACTTTATTAAAATTTGATTTGAGCTGACAGCTAACAAATCACATTAGGGACATTTCGCTCTGTTGCCTATATGTACCATGTTGTCCACAGCAACTTAAAATTTATTACATTAAGAATGTAAAAGTCACACAGAGATGCACAACTGACTCTTAAGTAGGATTACCTTGAAGCATTATTTGGCTCCAGCCATTCTGCAGGGCTGGCATTTCCAAACCATCAACTCAGCATGGCACACATATACACCATCTGGCTTTGAGTTCTTAGCAGGTTGGTTGCTCTTATTATTTTGTATTACGGATAGAAATGAAGTGGTCAAATGTACCATATCTCTCCAAGAAATATAAATAGAAATTTATCAGAATGAAAAAAAAAAATTCCAGGATGTTTTTGGAGTCATTCTAGCATTTGTTCCTCTAGAATGTTCTCTACTGTTTAATTCTTTCTGCATCATCTTTCCACCCCCTCAATTCTGCCTGTCTGGAAATCACAGCTTATTTACTGAGTCATTTTAGGTTTAGGATTCATTTCCACAAGTATGGAAATGTACCCAAATTCCATTCATATCTTTATCCTTTTTACACATGAGTGGTTTTCATTAAATTAACTTAACATTATTTTCCCTTTTTCTCTGGAATGCACTAAACTATTACAATTCTGTTTGTACTAGAGGGCAAATTCATTTGACTTCTAACATGTATTCCCATATGTGATATAGTTTATCCAGATGAGTTTTATTTCATTTCACTTGGTCATCTTCAATATCCTTAATTAGAAGTAACTGCACCAAAACTACAGTATAGATACCAAGTTATGTCATTACTGTAGTTGCTAATTTCTGCCCAGTTGACCAAACTCAGGCAAGAACCAACAACGCACTGAAATAGGAAAAGCAGCACATTAAGTAATAACTGGAATCATCATTTATATGAATTTTAAAAGACCAAAGTACAGTTGTCTTGATCTTTGGGAGTAAGATTTCCAATGACTTGCATCTATCACATACTGCATTTTGATTACACTGCACTTTCATGGGGTTAACATAAAGCATACCACAATGTTTGTTATGAAGATTTTGCTTATTTTTAAGCAAATAGATAGAGATAGATAGACGGACAGACAGATAATGCATGCCTATTCAACATACCTGGTGTGTGCTGTGTCTCTGTGTGTAATTTTCTCCTATGCAGGAGGGTAACACATCTGGAGGCCTTCCTGTATATCACAGAGTCATATATTGTGGCACTATATAGCATAAAAAGCTCTTTTGTTTTCAGTTCATAAAACTTTCAAGGTGGTTCTTGCCCCAAACCAACCCATGGCAATACATGTGTCCAATGAAGAGTGGATTTGACTGAAGGAGTTAAATACCACGTTGAAAGTATACAAGAGCTACAAAACAGCAGCACCGTAAAACACAGACAGCAAGGGACTCCTCATCCATTCCACAAATGTCTTGCTTTTTAATAGTGTGTAACTCCTTCTTATTATCAAGATCTAGAGTGAATACCAAAAGCATTTTGGCACCAAGTGACCATGGCTCAGTATGAAATCAGATGAATGACTTCTGCAAGGATTCCTTTGCATTTGCTTCTAGTGCCCTTTGTCTGAGACATCTGATCACCTGTGCAGTTCTGCAGTATGGGGTGTATCAGTTCCATGGAAGCCGTGATCAGCTCCGTGTTAGAATGCTACTCTGTAGAGAAATCAATGCATTTAAAAGTCCCACAGGCTCTCTCCGCCTCCTTCATCCACTGAGATATGCCCATCAGATGCACTGCCTGGTGAACTTCCCGCTACTACCCTTGGAGAGAGTTAGCCTGAACAAGCCAATATGGTTCTCTCACTCTAATGATTGCAACTTATTTTTCTAAATCTGCCATTTAAGTGATGTGCTTTAAGCCCAAGCATTTTCAAGGAATCTTCACCACAAACATTTTTGAGGAGATGGACTCATTGCATCATCAAGCCCGTGGTTTTCAGAATGTGATTTAGAATCCTTGCCCCTGAACACAGACATTTACCTCATATGGCTTTATCTCATTACTGCAAATCGATGAAGTAGGCCATAAGTCACCCTGGCAAGCAATCCATTCAGACAGACAGAAAGAAAAATAAGCTTTTCAGTCAGAAATAACCCACTTAGATGAGCAGCTTCGGAAAGGAAAGCTTGTCCACAAAATTCGTTATATCACACACTAGCTTTCAATACATAAGCAGCAAGGAGAACAGTCATCTAAAGAAGGCATTGGATGTGCTTCACAAAGTAGTGGGTGCATCACGCCACGTTCCAGCAACATCCCCAGAAGAGCACTGCAGGGACTTTTCCAGAGGTTCCATTCTAATCTGCAAATAATGACAGAAAATTCCCCTCGGGTGTTCACACAGCGCTTCACAGACATTAGAAGCTACTCAAAACTTTTATAGGCTTAAAGATTTTTCAACTGTTAATATGAGCATGAGTCCTTTCGAACACTGAATTAAACACACCATTGCTTTATTTAACAAATATTTATTGATTACCTAATATGTACAAAATACTTAGTAATTTAGCAATGCAGAAACACAGACTACTAAATGATTAGACGTTGTGTGGCAAATGTCAAGGTATTTGGAAGTATCTAACCTCTAACTTAGTGGAATCTGCATTTGCTAAATGCGAACAGTGATGAACAATTACTGAAGAAAAAAGATGTTGTACCTTTAATAACACAAATCTGTCCTGAAGTTGCATTAAACTTTCTAACACTGTAAGATCTATTTTATCCGACTAAAATTTTACTTGTGGTAACAACTGACTGCAGCACAAGATGACTTAAGTGCCAAACAAAATCATTAGTTAAAGAGCTAGATTAAGTCTGAAACCTAAATAAAAAAGACCTTGACCTGAAATAAGACCAGATCAGATCTTAACTGATTAGATGATACAGAATCAGATAATCATACATAACCCACGCACAAGCTGCATATAACAAACTAAACTATGTGTACTAAGAGCATTCACCCCTGCAGGTGAAGGTGTAATAATAAAGCCACTTAGAAAGACATGGTGCCTGTCCATAGATGTTTCTATTTTAAATATGTATAAATCTATTGATTTTGGTCTAACAGTGAGTCTACATAAAGACTATGCGTAACCGTTGATAAACACTTGGCAGGGAACTGAACAGTTAGAACAGTTAAGAAGGCAGTTCCCTGTTTCTAGGTGATGGCTTCTGTCTTCAGAAACAGAGTCTGCCAGCCTGAAGCTTCTGGATGGGGCTTGGTATCACTCCCTATCAGACAGTATTTTCTATTTTTAACTCAAACTGGCCATTGTTCTGCCACATTAATTTGTTTAATATATCACTCTGAAGTTTACTGGTGCAGAGCCCAAAAGGCAGAAGATGAACCATTCTTTTCATTTCTATTCTCCACTAGTTTAATCATGACTCCACAATATTTTACCTAAAGAATAAGAGTATTTATAAAATCCCAGAGTTCTTATAGTTTGAGAAGTTATGAAGCAAGAGCTGGAAGAGTCCTGTCACCAACCAACTTAAGTGACAAAGTAAAGTCTCAGAAAAAAATTAAGGCCCCTAAGACATTTTATCATTTCATTAATGATACAGAAAAGTCTGATAACTAAGTGAGAATATATTTTGGTTCAATTACTTTGCATATGGCATCATCCAGTGAAGTTGAGGATGTCTATACCTAAGAATGGGCTCATGTGTCTCCCAGAATCTAGAGAATATAGCTTGGGATGAGAATGGAGTTTTAGGTATATGCTTCTGTCCTTTAGATTAGTATGATTTTTTTTTTTAAAGTTAGAAGTGGTACCGTTATTTATTACATCAGGAAACTAAGAAATACAGTCAAGTTCTCAATTATTTAGGTAACAACGTAAATATGACCATTACTTTCTCAACAAAGTTATAACCTTAAGTTTCTATTAAGAAACAAGTTATTCTTGCTATTAACATGTGTTACTTGTGTTAGAGAGGGTTGAAGTGAAAGGCCAAAACTAAATTTTGTATGTATGTTGAAACTTAACCTATCTTCTTAACCACACCTTTCCTGTTTATATCTGAATTGTTTATAATAACAAAAAAAAATAGAAAACAACCCAAATGTGCACAGATAAATAGAGGTATTTAAAGAATAATATACAGCAGTGAAAAGATACCTAGAGTTACATATATCAACAAGGATGGTTGTATAAGCATAACATTGAACAATAAAAGCAAGTCTCAGAAGACTGAAAAAGTACCACACTATTTAAATAAAGATCTAAAAGAAATGAAAAAAAGAATCCACATCATTCCAGGGATGCACATATGATAAAACTATAAGGGGAAGACAATAATAACAATAAAATTCTACCAGGAGCCAAGTTAAAGCCGCCCTACCCCAGTACGCGTTTCAGGACACCTTTTACTTTGTGTGTTTCACTGCTTGATTCAAGTGTAATGAAATCATCATTAATGTTACTACTTTATAAATGCCTGACTCTCTTGTAGGTAAATGAGGTCAAGGTTTGGTTTTAATTAGATACTGTATCCCTAGAGGTTAGCACCACATCTGGGCTGTATTAGTATACATTTACTAATTACAGAATTAATGATCATGGCAAAGGCAGCTGAGTGGAGAGGGAGGGGACCTGATGTGGGGCTGGTGGAAGGATGGCCAGGAAATGCTGAGGGCCCTGTAGAGAAGGGGATGGCAGGGATGTTTTTCTGCAGTGTTGTCTTACAGGTTTTCCAGCTCTCAGAAAGTAGCGCGTTCCTAGAAAACCTTTCATGAGCCAAAAAGGGTAAAGTGAGGAAGCAATTACCTGAGGACATATCTTGCTAACAGATGCACAAAAGTGACAGAAAGCACAGAAGCTCGCAGACACAGTTCAAAGCCATGGCGGCTTGAGTGCAATGCTGCCAGGAGCCCTGGGGAAGGAGCTGGGCGGGGGGGCCCCCCACTGCTCAGGGGCATGTGTAACAACTCACCGCGAAACAAATGCTGAACACTGTTTTTGCGTTTCCTGCTTTTCGTGAAAACAGGTACTAATGTAGGTCTTTCATAAAAGCAGAGAGGTGCCCAGCGAGCTTTCCAAACACAGCGGGTACCTGCATTTGTTTCCAGTCATGCTCAGCGCCCCAGACACAGGGCGGGCAAAGGGACCTAATGGGGGTGAGGGCAGTGAGGTTTTCAGGAGGTTTAGCGTGGTTAGAGAAAAACATCCAGAGAGTGACGGAGCATGAGGTTTTTTCTGGGGGTGGGGAGGAGGTGGTCACAGATCTGGTGGGAGCGAAAAAATTGAATGATGGGAGACTGCAGTGGAAAAATGAGCTAGAGGTTGAGATGTTCTCAACGACCACGAGATCCAGGGGTGACCTGGCAGGAAGCTCCTGGGTGGCTGGGATAAAAGTCAGTGGAGTTGAGGAGAAAAAAAATACCGCAAGGAGTGAATTTTATGTGATAATTATGTTATTGTAAATTTCTGGGTCAAAAAAAAAAAAGTTTAAAAAAATGGAACCAAAATACAAGAAGCATAGGTTCTTAAAAAAATCAGAGATCTTTTAGAAACCTATCAATTAAATATATCAATATAAAATACATGTTTATAAAACAATGAATAGTTACTGAGTGTCTTGCATCAATAGAAATATAAACAATGGCATTTTTCCTTTCAGTTTTGTTAAAGTAATGCATCTTCTTTTGACCTCACCACATTTCTGTTCTCATAAACATACAAAGAGTGTGTTTAAAAGCTAATAAATAGCAAAAAAAAAAAAAAAAAAAAAAGAATCAATAACTAAGGTTGTATATGGACAGAACAATTAAAAAATAAATATCCCCAATAAAGGGGTAAAGGTATTCTCATCACTTTTATTGTGGATGGAATAAGGAAGGAAAATCCAAAATCTTCTGATGTTCCAACAGGTATTAATAAAAATATACATTTCTTCTTCTAAAGACTGTATTTATCTGGAAATGTCTCCTGAGAGATCCTAATTCAATACTACTCACTAAGAAATCAAAATAAATTAAAAATATAAATTCAAAAAGAAACATCTAAGAGTTCTAAAGCCTCAGAAAACAGAAGATATATATTTTATGTTGCTTCATAAGGTACATTAATTTTGAAAACTAGAAACAGCTTCCTCACCAGAATAACAAATAAATGAAAGTAAATCTGTTGTTGGTTAGATGTCAGGAAGTGTACTACACTTGATGACAGAAAGCATCCTAAACTTAATACCAGATTTTATAGAGAGCTAGGAAAAGCAACTTTATGAAAAACTGTCTTGTCCAGGGTATAGTCTACTAAATTTAGTAAAACAAAACAAAAACCAACCAACCAAACAAAAAAACCCAAAACAAACAAAAAAAAAACTGTTCACAAATTTCTAAGTGATGCCAAATAAGATTTTTTTGAGTAGCTTTCTAAAATCACAATCATTAATAATAACATTATTTGAAATGATTACCACAAGGTTTTAACAGTAGAAATATCAAATGCTTCTCTATGGTTTCTAAGAGGTAGGACATATACACCACTTGCCAGTGAGGGAGACCTGGTTGCTGACCACACTGGAGTGGATGCTAAAAAAATGGTTTTAATAGCTTCTCCAAATAACTAATAGTGATATTTTTATGGCAATTTTGGTAGGTAAAGAAGGAAGAAGGGAGGGAAGGAGCGAGGGAAACTGAGGGAAAGGAGGATAAGCTAAACTGATCTTTGGGAGAAAAGCTTTATGTACTGTTGTCTTAGTCTGTTTGGGCTGCATAATAGAAATACCATACACTGGGTGGCTTATAAACTATCAAGTTTATTTCTTCTGGTCCTGGAGGCTGGGAAGTCCAAGACCAAGGTGCTGGCAGATTTGGTGTCTGGGAAGACCCAGTTTCTGGTTCACAGATGACTGTCTTTTCTTTTGTGTCGTTACATGGCAGAAGGGTCAGGAGAACTCTGTGGGGTCTCTTTCATTAGGGCACTAATCCCATCCACTAGGGCTCTACTATCATGACCTAATCATGTCCCAACAATGCCACCTCCTAATGCCATCACCTTGAGAGTTAAGATTTCAATATGTGAATTTGAGGAGGGAGATACAAAGATTCAGTCCATTGCAAACATAAAGTTGTAATATGCTTACACATTCTGAAAATATACATATATATATATATATATTTTTTTTTTTCATATTACATGAATGTTCAACCTACAGTCAACTCTCTTGATCAGAATGCAGCAGCTGAGGTTTGATGTTTCAAACTGGTAAATGCTGGAAGACATCACGTAGGTGAGACTATGCAGGGCAAGTAAGAGCTGATCTACCCATGTTTTCTATCACGACTGACACCAGATGCTAGAACTAAACTGAAAATATTACCTAGAGGTGTTCATCAAATTATGTTAAATTTACAGACTGTCCATGAGGATACTTATATGTAGTTTATACAGCATCTACCTCAGTGATTAAAAAAAGAAATCCATTACTGATACTGAGCCTGCAATAGACAAAGCCCAGCCTTCTTTTGTGACATCAAAGTATCCTGAGTGAAATCTCCCCAAATGCAGAATCAGAAAGATCTTTCTCTTTGGTGACCTTATTTTCCCTTGTTGTGCTGTCACTGTGTGAACCACACCAATTGGTGCACTGAGCAGCATTCACAGACAGGGGTGACTGCCTCTGTCCAAGAATCTTTACCCAGGTAGAAGCCCCGGATCCCGGACACTGAAGTAAGAACGGACAAGTCACTTAGACAGCTAAGTCACTTAGACAGCTAAGTCCAAAGTGCTTATGGGTTACTGCAAGCACATAACCATTTTTCTCTCCATCTTAGAGATCTGTAAAGGCTACCTTGCCTCTGGGACTTTAGGAAGCCTAATGCTTCAGGGCCATTCTCTTGCATCCGTAGCATGCGTCTGTTATGATCAGTACAAGCTGCCTCTGCACTTCTGAACTAGTGTTTGTTATCCATGCTCAGAAGTAAATGCCACTTAACTCTAGTATTGCCCTATAGATGAATACCTTTTGAAAGGGCAACATATTATGAAAATTATTCCACAGTTTTAAATTGCTTAGCCTTCAAAAGCCTTTGGTTTAAAGATACATGTTGCAAAGTTTATGATGTGTTTGTTATTTAAATTGAGCACATATGGTCAAAAATCTAGGCCCCTCTGGTAGCCAGAATGCTCCCAGACATGATCTTAGAAATCTGCTACTAAGTGATGAGAAAGTAGTATGCAAGAGTAGTATGGAAATTCTTTCTTAGGAACAGTGTCTAGAAGCTCCACTTATAAATGGCTTTAGCAATGTTTTTATTTAGGTCTTTCGATTCCCTCTTTGTTGTAAAACTCTTAATAGGATATTATGATTCAGTTACTTCGTAACACTACCAATCATAAGGCAACATAAATGATAGATCTTGGGGTTTGGCCACTAAATTAATTTCTTTTTTAAATTTTTTGTTTTTATTTTATTGTAGTAGGAACATTTAACATGAGATCTACCCTCCTATCAAATTTTAAGTGCACCATGCAGTATTATTAACTATAGGCACAATGTCGTAAAACAGGCCTCTAGAATTTATTCACTTTACATAACTGAGACTTTACACTCGTTAATTAGCAGCTCCTCATCCCCTCTCCCCAACCCCTAGCAACCACCATCCTACTCTCTGTCCTTTGAGTTTGATTAGTTTAGATACCTTACATCAGTGGATTCACGCAGTATTTGTCCTTCTGTGACTGGCTTACTTCACTTAGCATAATGTGTCAAGCTATTAAACTAATTTCTGTAAATTGAATATATATGGTCAACCTGTGAAAAAGCTCTCTACCGATACACGATGACAAAAGCCAGCTTACAAAAAACATTTTTTGGAAGGTGTCTTTAAAAAAATCGTAGAAAAACTGGCCCCTGTCTTAAGTCCAATCAACAGGTCTGTCTTACCTTAATGTTGAAAGCATATTGTAAATAATGTATATATCTGTTTCAATAATATTATAACCTTTGTGGACCTAGATTCCTTTGGCATTTTTCCGAAATCAGTGTGTTTTTAGGTAGTAAATTTGAGGCTGAGATGACTATTTCTGCCTGAGCATTACTGTGAAACATTCTGCATGTGGCCGCACCTAACCAGCGCCAGCGATGCTCAGATCGTCTTTGTGCCTGAATCAATCCCTGGGAGGAAAAGTCTTTAAATCTTTCAGGTCCTGAGGACATCATTGAGCTAAAAAAAAAAAAAATGTTTTTCATGGTGACCACAGTGAACAGGGGAAAGGCTACACATGAAATAGACCCCAAATTTTGCACCAAAAAATCATGATATCCTGCATGTTTACAGAAGTGTGTTACAGTAGTATGATGCTGTCTATATGGGAGTTTACCGCATGCCATGTGCTTTTACGTGGGTTGTTCTACGAGTCCCACTGACTACTCCTTCTCTGTCTCTGGGCTGGGTCCTCTCTAAGTTTGAACCCTCCACACTCTGGGATACCCCAGCGCTCTTCTCTTTCCCAGGTGCTTGCCCAGGTGATCTGATCCAGTCTCCTGCCTTTGAATACCTGCTCTGTGATAACGACTCCTATCCACATTTACATCTCTAGCCCAGACCTCTCCCTTGAATTCCAACTATCTATTCAACATCCTCATTTGAATGTTTCACGTAGGCATCTCAAATGTAACAGGTCTAAAATTGCACTCCTTTCCTGACAAATCTGCTTCTCCCACAGTCAGCCTCATCCCCACGGATGGCAACTCTGACTTGATAGTAACGCATCCCCCAAGCTCTGCTGATGCAGTTCGTTAGCAAATCCTGATGGCTCTACTTGAGAAAAATCATCTCCAGAATCTGACACTCTGTACCACTTCGACCACTCCCTCCACAGTCCCTGTCGCTATCAACTCTCACCTAGATTGTTGAAAAGCCTCCCATCTGACTGCCTTGTTTTTCTACTCTTCTCTGCAGCAGCCAGAATGAGGCTGTTAAAAGTCAGATCATGTCACTCAGGTCAGACTCTTTCAAGAGCATCCTATCTCATGTGTCAAAGTCAATGCCTCTGTTGTTGTTGCTGTTTTTTGGAGGGAAAGGTAATTAGGTTTGTTTGTTTATTTATGATGAGGTACTGGGGATAGAAACCAGGATCTCATGCAGCATAAGCACTCTACCACTGAGCTATACCCTCCCCCTCAGAAGTCAAAGTCTCTAACAATATGTCCCACAAGGCTCTTCCCTGTCTCCTGCCGCTTTCTCCCTCACCCTCCCTGCTCCAGTCCCACTGGTCTCCCATTTGGAGCCTCTCTACTTGCTGATTCCTTGAATCACTCCTTCACTTTCTTCACTCAAACATTAGCTTGTAGTGAGGCCGTCCCTGCAGTTCTCTGTAAAATTAAAGCCCCTCCTCCCTGATGGCACTCCTTAGCTCTCTCCACTGCCTTTCTTCTCCTGCACAAGAAACATTTTTTATATCCCCCCCTTTCTCCCACTGGACTCTGATCTCCATGAGGGCTGGGATTTGTTGTATATGTTATTCACTGGTGAATCCCTAGCACTCAATAAATACCTGACAAATGAATGAAATGAGCAATTGAATTTTGACTCTTTTCACTTTCCTGCTTTGAACACAGGGACCTGCCCTGCTCAAAATCATTTAACAAGTATATTCTGAAGCCTGACTGTGAACCCAGGTCTTTTAATGACAAGCCCCTCCTCCTTCTACCAAGGCTTGCTAATTAACTTGTAATACCACATTCTTACCGCCTCAGGGGAGTGGGCCTGGTTTTCTTATTACTCACTTTTAACTTTTAAAATATCTACCAGTGCATGTCTCAAGGGAAGAGCATAAAAAATGTTTACTAAAAGTACAGAGAAGAATTTTACCCAGAAAGAAAGATGGCACCCACTTCCTATCCAGGTTGTGGACCCATCAAGGACAAAGATTACATTTTTTTCATTCCAGGATCACCAGTGCTTGGTTCAGTGCTTGGAACAAGGCTGGAGCTAAATGTATGTTCAATCAAGGAAGAGAACCATGTCAACTGAATCCAAACCAAGACCACTGAAAATGTTGACAGTACAGCGGAAAGATGTCATGGAATTCTGCCCTCTGCCCATTCACGGAGCAGCCAGGACACCTGATGGGAACTCTGCTACTTTATGAATCTACAGATGCAATAAATGTGGAAGGCGGAAGGCCTGCTCTCCAGCAAAAATTGTATTCTTGGTCATTAACACTGTGGTCAACCACAGGTACTTACTTTGTGCCAAGACTTTGACTGGTGCTTAACAATCTTATTTAACGACCACAGAAACCTTTTAAGATAGGTATTGTATCACCATTTTGTGAACTGTAACTATATAACTGTGAGAGGTAGAGTGACTTCCTCAAGTTTATATAAATCCCTGGATCAGTCAGTATAGGAATTAGACTTCTTGACTTCAATACAATGCTTTCATTTCATCACACAAAAGCTTCTTTTATGTATGGATCAATGGAACAGAACAGAGCCCAGAAATAAACTCACACAATGGAGAAAAGACAGTCTCTTTGGCAAGTGGTGTTGGGAAAGCTGGACAGCGCATGTAAATCAATGAAGTTAGAACGCTCCCTCACACCATACACAAAAGCAAACTCAAAATGGCTTAGGGACTTAAGTATAATGCATGATACCATAAAGCTCCTAGAAAAGAACACTGGCAAAACCTCTGACATAAATTGTAGCAATGCTTTCTTAGGTCAGTCTATCCAGGCAAAACAAATAAAAGCAAAAATAAACAAACAGGACCTAATCAAACTTACAAGCTTTTGCACAGCAAAGGAAACCATAAACAAAAGAAAAAGACAACTAATGGACTGGAAGAAAATATTTGCAAATGATGTGACCAATATGGGACTCATTTCCAAAATATACAAACAGCTCATACAGCTCAATAACAAAAAAACAAACAACCCAGTTAAAAATGGGCACAAGATCTAAACAGACATTTCTCCAAAGAAGACAAACAAATGACCAATAGGCACAAGAAAAGATGCTCAGCATCGCTAATTATTAGATAAATGTAAGTCAAAACTATAGGGAAGTATCACTTCACACCTGTGAGAATGGCCATTATCAGAATGTCTACAAATAATAAATGCTGGAGAGGGTGTGGAGAAAAAGGAACCCTCTTACACTGTTGGTGGGACTGTAAATTGGTGCAGCCACTATGGAGGACTGTATGTGGTTTCCTTAAAACTTAGAGTTACCATATGATCCAGCAATCCCACTCCTGGGCATATATACAGAGAAAACTCTAATTCAAAAAGATACACACACCCTCAATGTTCACAGCAGTACTATTTATAATAGCTAAGACAAAAAAGCAACCTAAATGTCCACTGACAGATGAATGGATAAAAAAGATGTGATATATATACATATAGACAATGGAACACTACTCAGCCACAAAAAAGAATGAAATAATGCCATTTGGAGCAATATGGATGGACCTAGAGATTATCATATTAAGTGAAGTAAGTTAGACAGAGAAAGACAAACATCATATGATATCACTTATATGTGGAATCTAAAAAAAAAATGATACAAATGAACTTATTTACAAAACAGAAACAGACTCACAGATGTAGAAAACAATCCTATGGTTACCAAAGGGGAAGGGGGGAAGGGATAAATTAGGAGCTTGGAATTAACAGATACATACTACTATATATAAAATAGATAAACAAGGAACTCTTGTATAGCATAAAGAACTATATTCAATATCTTGAAATAACCTACAATGGAAAATAATATGAAAAAGAAGATATATATACATATATATGCATCACTTTGCTGTCCACCTGAAACTAATACAACACTGTAAATCAACTATATTTCAATTAAAAAAATGAAAAAAGCTTCTTTTAAATATGAAAGATAATAGGCATTATATTTGTCTTGCCTCCCATGGTATAAATAAATGCAAATATTCTGGTTCTGAAGTTTTTAACTTTCTATTACATTTCTCCAGATTCGTTTACATCTACTTAATCCTTATTTAAACACTGTAATAGAAATGTGTAGTTCCAAATGGGTACAATATTTCAGAACTGTAATTTGAACAGATGAATCAGAGTCTTTAAAAATACTTTTAGAAACGCATGTTACTTGGTCACAAAAACTTATGGACGAGAATATTTATTTCACTTAACAGTTTATACTATGAACAATCTGGAAATTGTTAAACTGACCAAAACAAAATATTTGAAACTTGAGGGAATGGTGGGATGTTATATATCCTTGAAACATCATGTCTTTGAACAATAGTTAACAACTTGAGAAAATGCTTTTAATATATAATCCAGCATAAATATAACTGAATGCTGATTGTGTGTCAGGCTCTCTGGGCTCTCTACTGATCCACCTCATTTTTTTTTTTTTTTGGTCAATAGATGTTAATTGAATGGAAGAGTCTTTAAATTCTATAGTGCTTTACAATTTTCAAAAGTTTCACACACTTGATTTCATATAATTCCATAATAACTCTTTTTACCCCCTACCTCTATATTGTCCCTCCCCTCTTCCCTCTCTGCATTGCAATCACTTGTTTGTCCTCTGTATCTATGGGTCTGCTTCTTTTTTGTTCTATTCACTAGTTTGTTTTATTTTTTAGATTCCACGTAAAAGTGATATTATACAGGGTTTGTCTTTCTTTGTCTGACTTATTTCACTTAGCATACACTCTCCAAGTCTATCCATAATGTTACAATAGCAAAATTTCATTCTTTTTTTGGATGAGTAGTATTCCATTACATACGTGTATATTTATATACATACACACAAATATACACCACATCTTTATCCATTCATCTGCTAATGAATACTTAGATGAACACTAAGGCAATTGTAAATAATGTTGCTATGAACATTGGGGTGAGTGTATCTTTTCAAATTACCACTTTTTTGTTGTTGTTGTTATATACTCAGGAGTGGAACTGCTGGGTCATATGGTAGTTTTATTTTTAGTTTTTTGAGAAACCTCCATACTATTTTCCACAGTAGGCCGCACAAATTTACATTCCCACTAGCAGCGTGCAAGGGTCCCCTTTTCTCCACATCATCATTTGTTATTTGTGTTCATTCTGATGACAGCCATTCTGACAGGTGTGAGGTGGTATCTCACTGTGGTTTTGATTTGCATCTCCCTGATGATTTGCGATGTTAAGCATCTTTTCATGTGCCTGTTGGCCATCTGCATGTCCTCTCTGGAACAATGTCTATTCAGTTCTCCCACCTATTTCTTAATTGTAACGCATCTCATTTAATCCTCACAACAATTCCGTGAGCCAGGGGCTCCAATAATCCTGATTTTACAGATGAAAGAACACAGGTACAGAAAAGCATTTGGTACAGAGCATGCTCTCATGTTTATGTAAAACATACGAAGAAATAATAATCTAAAAATACAGCTTTTAGCCAGGATACTTGCAGCATCTGATGCACGCGGCACTCTAACGGTACCCAGTATGCCGTGATACTGTTTTCTAGTGATCGAGGACCAGTCAGCTGACATCCGTTGAAAATTTTATCATAGTTTAACTGACTTTTTCAAGTGGAAAAATATGCACTTACACTTACAACCTGAACATTTTATTCAAATTATAAATTACTATGTCTAATTGGTAATGAAGCAAAAATCGTGCTGGCCTCATAGATGCCCATAGTCTCCTCTTCTTGCCACCACATCCACCTTTGTGCCTTTTCTTTCCCACATATTTTAAAGTGGAATCGGAGACATTTTTCCATTCATATTTCTGAGACCTTGTTGAAAACTTGTAACGAAAACAGCAAGCTAACAAATAAACTAATTATGTCAAAGGTTCTCACAGGAAATGTCTAGCATTGTTTTAACTACCTATGCTCTTTTTTTCAGGAGGAAAAAAAAAAGCATTAAACTTAACTACCCCATAAGATTTTTGAAAACAGAGATGTATTTTGATAGCTCAGCTTGAAGATATACTTTCTATTAACCTACCTGCTATTCAGGGCCATGAAGTAGTTGAAGCAGTTTCACGTCTGTTGGGTTAGTTGTTGGGCTGGAATTTGGTTTATATTCATACTGGGTTAGAGAATGCTGACAGAGTTTCTCTGTCCTAAGAGAACTCACAGAATCAACAAATTGTGCTAGTACTTCTCACAGTGCGAGGGACACACGAACTGAACTAGCTTTGGGGGAAAAAAATCTAAAAAAATATTTTTAAACGGTGGCTATGTATATAGCCTGGGCTACTTTCTGGAAGAGAACTGTAGATTGTTAATATATGTGGAAACATACAGGGCAGAAGCTGGTTCTCTGACACATCTTTTTCTAAGCTCTGGTATTTATTTATTTATGTGCTCAACGTTCCAAAGCACTATCATTTTATCACAAGCAAAGACTAGCTCACATGTCTGTGTTTTGCAAATGCTTTTACATCAACTGGGTATGCTTTTTAATTACACCTAGTCCACTGTTACTCACCCTTCAAGATCCAGCTCCCCTCTCTCCTTCACAACATACAGCTGGAGTGATGACATGCACCTTGGCGCCAAGGTTTCATATTATATATTCATCCATCCTTGCATTTATGTCCCTATAATTAGGTGTCCATTTCTGTCTGGCTGCCCTAGAAGATTGTGAGCTTCCTAAGGAGCAGAATGTTCTATTCATCTCTAGATTCTTAGGTCCAGTTCACCTGCTTGAGTACTCAGCTGTTTTTAGGAAAATTCCTTTTACACTCTGAACTTCAGTTTCCTCTTTGGTAAAATGGTCATGAGAACATTTACCACACAGATTTACTGTGAAGACTAAACGAGTTCTTGTACCTGGAAGCACCTAAAACTAGGCTCTCGACTTGCCTTTGAACCATTCCATGCATCACTGCAACACACATCAAAACAGTAAGTCAGCACTGAGCAAAACGCCTATGACCTGGATTCTCAATAAATGACTAACAACATGAATAAACATAATGAACAAAAACCAAGTGGTGCAGACTGGCGGTTCTTTGAGTTACAAGACCTTCAAGGGTAATATGAAAACCCTGGCCTTTCTCCCTCTGTGCACACATCCTCAATTTTGCATGGAGTTTCAGGGACTCTCCAATCCCCTTGAAGTTCAGTCATGGTCCCTCGGTCTACAGGCACCAGAACGGGTCCTTCCTGTAGACAGTCCTATAGACAGACTAGATTATCTTGGTCCAGGTGAAATGGGCTTCCTTCTCTGAGTGCTACAGTGTCTGTTCGTCCTAAATTGCACCCCCCGGGCCTGGTAGAAAAACCTGTGAAATGGCTCTCAACTGTGAGGTGTCCTTTCCTGGGATGTGGACAGACAGAAATCAAAACGTAAAGACCCGCTTTGCTGGACTGTTTCTGGGATTTAACATCACATCCAAAGAAAGAACTGGATTGAGCCTTTCAGGGCTTCAGGCTCTTCTCATTAACTGTAAAGGGAAATATTTACGTTGGGGTGGACTTTTGTCTCAGTTAGGGTTAGGATTTTGGTTAGAGAGCTCCTGGGCACACAAAATAAGATGCTGATTCTTTCAAATCTCCACTAAGCTTAATGCATATATCTCTCCATCCGAACCTCACAATATTTATGTGTTCAGGTATCATCTGTAAATATTTTAGATCCTGTACAGCTCTCTGCATCTGGAGATCTGAGGGAACAATCACTGGGGAACAACTGGTAACACTGGCTACAGGGTTGCCAGGAATTTTCCTAAGATGATCTTTACTCGGAGGATTACTTCTCCACACATCATTTCTCTAGAGCTCCCTTGTGCACACTTTAATAGAGCTCTCTCAGACCCAGGATCAGGTGCTGCTTCTTCCATGTTTTAAAAATACCTGTATTGGGGCACTCATCAAATTGTACAATAATTATCTGTTGACGCTTCTGTTTCACCTTTATACTGTGAGAGTCCCACGGGCAGAGATGATGTCTTATTCATCTTTGCATCCCCAGACCTAATGCAGTGTCCAGGTGTAAAAGCAACCATGGAGGGAGAACGCCAACGTGAAAGACGTGTTCCTTGCCTTCAAGAGGTTCAGAGTTGGGGGATCAAAATAAATAAACACAATGCAATACAACAGAAGCTGGCCTGGTGAGCAGGGATGAGACTGGGCCTCTCATCTGAGGTTGTGTCTGAGTTGAGTTCTGGAGGATGAGTCGGAGGCAGTCCTCAGGAGGAGGGTGAGTGGTGGGCCTGTTCTGAGCAGAAGCAGCAGCACTTCTGAAGGGAAAGCTCCTGAAGAGAGATGGCAGGAGCAGCAAGCAGTTCTGGAGAACAGGCACGTCAGGGGGTGAAGGGGTCACGTCAGGAGATGAGGCAAGAGAAGCAGGGAGGGGGGCCAGTATGGTTAGGTTTAGAAAACAACGGTGAGGGGTTCGGCCTTTCTGTCACAGGGAAAACAGAACCACCTTACAATTCTAAGGAGAGGAGTAGCACCATTAGGAAAGCTCGCGCTGAGAGCAGATACGAGATTGGAGTGTGAGGATGGTGAAGGCAGAGAAGCCAGCGAGGAGACCAGCTGGAGGACACCAAGGATGCTAAGGAGGAAGCCTCGCCAGGATGTCGTCACTGCACGTGGAGAGCAAAGGAGAAAGGAGAGTCAATAACCACTTCCCAGCTGCAGGCCTCCTGGGAAGGGGGCCTCACCAAGACGCAGAGCATGTGACAAAGTTTCCTTTTCTGACACGTTAATTTTAAGGTGTCACTGGGGCCCTGAGATGGAGAAGTCCAATGAGTTGTTCGACAGAGGTGCTTGTAGCATAGGCTATTTCAAGACAGCCTTCGAAAACATCAGAATACTGATTCATCCATGAGGCCACGGGGGTGAACGCGTTCCACTGAAACAGGAGCTCACAGTGAGCAAACGAGGCAGAAGCTGGCCGTGAGCAGTTCCAACACTGACGGGATGAAGAGGGCCTGGGAAATGGCCCGAGGAAGAGTGTCTGGGAGGGAGGACACAGACCAGCAGAGGACAGTGCACGTCATAGAAGCCAGGAAAGAACAGTTCCACGAAGAAGGAGCATTTCAATAACCTCAGATGTTGAAAAGAAGCTGGAGAAGTACAAATGTTTTCACTGACTCTGACAAGGAGGAGGTGTTGCGTCTTGAAGGTAAGAGCAATTTCAATGGACTTAAGGAGTCAGGAGCCAGTGGGAGAAGTGAGTTGGAGCCAGTGAATAAGAAATTTTCATAAAGGGAAGGGAAGAAAAATAGAGCAGTAACTAGAGGGAATTCCAAGTGACTTCAGCTCTGAAACAGTATGCTCTCACTGACTCATGCATGGCTTATTAAATTGTGAAGATTTTTTTCATATTTAATGAGAAATCCATTTGATGGTAAATCCAACAAATTTATCTCTGACTCAGTCACCCTGATAATATTTTGGTCATTAATTGTAGACCATTTAATCTCTGGTGATGGGTGAAGGTAAGTTAAAGGTTTAGGAAGACAGGTCCAAGATATGATCTATTTGTTTAGAATGGGCATCTGTTTCACATCAATGAATGTGGTTCAGATACTTAAAAATATGCATTGGTTTCTTCATTCAACTATGCAGTTACCCAAGGCAGTAAGTCAGTCTGCTTCTCAATATTCTCTGTCATTCTTCCCACACCCATCTGCTGCTTTTAAGGATATTCCAGAGATTCCATCTGGACAAGACATACTGCATCTCACCTACCTCAAACCAACAACAGGAAAAAACCCCACACCTCCTCCTCACAGCACAAGGGCACTTCCTCTCCTCGGTTTCAAAATAGTTTCTCTGTAATATCTTGTTTAAGGATGTGAGTCTAATGGAAGATTTGCCTCTATACAAACTAGAAGCAGCTCTCTACTAAAAAGAGGGCACACCAGGAGGAATAAAGCTAATGAAAGATGTGTAAGATCACCACATAGAAAAAACAGAAAACTTTACTGAGATAACATTAAAGGATCCCTAAAGAAATGGAGGAATATACTGCATTCCTGGAAGGTACAATATTGCAAAATGTGAATTCTCCCTAAATCCATTACAGATGCAACGCTATTTCAATTAATAACCTATTTTTTGTGTGTGCAAAAATTGACAAGTAATTCTATTCCTAGACAGACATTACACGTGCCCCAAACATATATACCTGCATGTTCAGAGGTGCATTATTCTTAATATCTAAAAACTGAAAATAACCCAAAAGTGCATCAGTAAATTTTGAATAGAAAGTGAATTTTAAAATATACAAAATGGAATCCTACACAGCAATGAAAAAGAAGAAATTACTGCTATGTGCAAACACACAGATGAACCACACAGACACAAGACTGAGCTAAAGAAGCTGGACCAAAAAATGAAAAAACTCACTGCAAGTGGGGGATTCCACCTCTACAGAAACCAAGAAGAGGCAGCCTAGTCTGTAGTGATAGAGGCCAAACTAGTGACTACCTCTGAGCGGGGGATGACATGGAGGGGACACAGGGTGGCTTCTCGGGTGCTGGCGTCTGATATCTTGATCTGGGTGGTGGTTACACAGATATGCTCCCTTTGTAAAAGTTTTTTGAGCTACTCATGTAAGATCTATGTACTTCTCAGTGTATCTGTTGTGCTTAGAAGATAGATAGATAGATACATACATACATACATACATACATACATACATACATACATACATACGTGAGTGAATAAATAAATTTATAAATAAATGGGACAGAGTAAGGAGGTGGGCTCATTTATGGTACTCCACACCAATACACCTATAGTCCAGGGGTTTAAAAGGCATTTCTAACAGTAACTATTTTAGCAAGCTAAATACCTACATGTACACCACACATATATGTGTCTGTCTGAAACTGGCAAAGGCAAGTGTTAATATCCTCACATACAGTTAAAAGTGTAATTTTATACACCACAGCCAGATTCTGGGCCCCATCCAGCTGAAGTTGTTAAGTGAGAGAATTCTCTGAGCTGCAAACTGCCCTTCTGTTTTTCATTCCTAGAAACAGAGGTTAGATCAGGGAAAAGGAAAAGCAAGGAGTTCTATTTCGCTCGTTGCACTTTTGGACACGACAAACATCTGACCATCACGGTCAGAAGATGCATTTCCTTCCAAGTCTTTTCGCTTGGTTTTAGGTTTCTCAAGATACTGTCTTAAGTTGAGCAAATGTTCCTTAAATGCCATGTAGCAAGTAGGACGTCCTAAAGAAAATTTTTACCTTACCATTTTTAGTAGAGTAAGTGTGGAATGTTTTTAAAACAGATTTCAGTCTAGTGCCTCTAATTCACGTTACAGTAAGTAATCTTACGCAGTAAACGCAGGAGCGAAAAGCCACCAGTGTCACCTTCGACCACATAGGATATGACCTTCCCTGTACTCCGAAAATACTTTTTACTTAACTATAAATTGAGAGACATAATTCAGCATAAAAGCTTTTGTGCAGTCATTTTGACAAGTCTAAACAGTTAGGCAAAACCTATAACTCCAGTTAAAACAATAATAATTCAAGCAAATGAATTTTCAGAGTGAAGTCTGATGTAAAACCGTGCTGTCCATCATCTGTTTAACTGGACCAGGCACTTAGTGAAAGTGTTTATTCTTCATTTCCCTCTTTTAGAAGAAACACAACCAATCAAACACAAAGAACTACAGGAACTGAAAAAAGATACTATGTTAAAAGTGTTTCCAGGTTATCATGGTATAAGGATATTTCAGTGAGTTTCAAGTTTTCAGAAGAAAGTTGTAACTTGGAAGTCCCAAGCATCAGTATTATAGAAGATATCCCTTCCAGCTCTGACTCAGAATTCCTCCCTCCTTTCCCGTGTCCTTCTAAGTCCTCACATCTCCTTCGGAGTCTCCAATAAGGCTCCCCTCCTCCCCCCACCGCTTCCCAACCACTTGGTACAAAGGCTAAAAGGCAAGTAAACAGATGACGAGTTTTCCACATAAGGCCAGCTGGCATATTCTCATTGCCTGCATTTAGGGGGGAAGTTTTCCTTTTTACTTTTAGGGACCTATGTTTTCACTTCTAGTTCAAAAATATCTTGGATCACTCGCATATCACTAGAATTTTGTAGAGCTAGTTTCCACAATCCAGATGATAGATGACTGCACCTAGGGTAATGTTTTGGATAAGTTATCACTTTGCTCCGTCTAAATAAATTGCCCACATATGTTATTTACTCATCTCTACAATGTGTAGGCATCTTTGTATTAAAATGAATCCTTGACTTTATTTGTCCATCAATTAAAAAGTTGCTTCTTTCCCCTCAAAAAAAAATCTTAACCAAAAGTTTGATACAACCTATACAAATTTTATTGCAAATGAAGGCTTTCCTAGGACAGTGGTATAAAATTTGCACTTGTCTGTAGGATCTATGAAAATTGTTATGTTTAACTTTTTCAATACAGAAAGACCTAAATGAAGTGGAGTGGTAGGATCAGGGGAGAAGCAGCAGCAGTTGAAGGAAGCCACCCTGAGGGTCAAAAATCACTCAACTGGAATACGTTTGAGAATTGGGAGAACAGAATATATACTTTCCTAATTGAGAGATATCCAAATGTTTATTGGTAGAAACCAGCATATTTACTTACTTATTCAATAAATATTTGGGGGCTCCCCTAAGTGTCCTGACACTGTCCTATGGGATGAGGATTTGGAAATGACCAGGATGGAGTCCTTGACCTCTGAGAATGCAGGGTGAATTGGAAGAGACAGATAACAAACGAAAATACATGAATTTGTTTTCTAGTCCCCCAAACTGAACGGTTTAAACAACAGAAATATATTGTCTCACAGTTCTAAAAGCTAGAATTCTGACAAAAGAAATGATCACACTAAGTAAAGCAAGTCTGACAGAAAAAGACAAATACTATGTAATACCACCTAAATGTGGAATCTAAAAAAAATAGTACAAATGAACTTATTCACAAAACAGAAACAGACTCAAAGACATAGAAAACAAACTTATGGTTATCAAAGCAGAAGGGGCCTGGGAGGGATAAATTAGGGGTATGGGATTAACAGATGCACACTGCTATATAAAAAAATAGATAAACAACAAGGTCCTACTGTATAGCACAGGGAATGATATTCAATATCTTGTAATAAACTATAATAGAAGAGAACTGAAAAAGAATATAGATATATACATATATCTATGTATAACTGAATTGCTTTTCTATACACTTGAAACTTAAACAATAATATAAATCAACTAAATTACCTCAATTAAAACAAACAAAAATCTTTAGGATTTTGAAGGGGAAGATTATAAACAAAAAATTCTACACTAAATAATGCTATTCAGCTGTGAGAGCAACAGAAAGACATTTTAGATATTACAGGGTTTGAAGTACCCATCTTATGCATACAAGTCATCCACCCATCCAGCCAAAAACACTTGCTTGAAGAGGTACCTCTATCACCAACAAATGAATCAAAGTGAAGGATTCAAGGGAGAGGAAACCACAAAGAGAATAACAAGAAATATAATAATCTACTGTGCAAATAATTACAATAAATATAGGTATAAAGCAAAGTAAATGTATAAAAAGTTTTAAAAATACAAGTTCCAAAACATAAAGAGTTTATGAAAATAATTTGTATGTAAAATTCCTATTATTTCAATAAAAATTCCTGTAGGGACAGTAGGAAAAAAAAATGAAGGCTGGAAGTCCAGGATCAAGGTGTCAGCAGACTGGTTCCCTGAGAGCTGTGAGGGGAAACTACCGTGCTCCTCCCCCAGCCTACGGGGGCTTCCTGGCAATCTCTGGCGTTTGCTGGCTGTAGATTCATCACCCCAAGCTCTGCCTTCATCTTCACATGGCACTCTCCCTGTGGGTGCCTGTGCCAAATTCTCCCTTTTTATAAGGATGCCAGTTACACTGGATTAGGGGCCCGCCCTATGCCATTATGATCTCAACTAATTACATCTGCCAGGACGTGTTTCTAAATAAAGTTATATTCTCAGGTACTAGGGGTTAGGATTTTGACATAAGAATTTGGGGGGACACAATTCAATCCATAACAGTACTAAAACAAAGGCATTCAACTTCACCGTAGTCAATCATCAGACTTTGGGAATCCTTGTTGAAAAGCTACCATTTCCTTAGTGGCCTCCATTCCTACCACCAGTTTCCAAGAGTCAGTCCCCTTTCCTACCACCTGCCCTGTCAGGGACTGGCTGCCTGCAGAGCTGAAGTCTCAGGAATGGGAGGTACGGCGGCTGAGGTGCACCAGGGCTGGACAGCGGTGTGAAGGTCCTTGTGTTCTACTTAGCTTCCAAGGCAAAGCCCCATGTCTGAACCCAGGCTACGGAAGCTTCAGAAAACAAATCAGAGAACTCAGTAATATGTTCCCCTCCAGAAAACGACCCATTTCACCTGTGTTGCCAGTTCAAGGATAGAATTGTGCTTGTGGACACGTTTTTTTCTGGAGCTGTGGGAAGAATACTGGCATCGTTTGACACTTTTTTCTCAGTAAAACTGACACTTCATAGTGATTACAGTCAACTCGAGGAAGCAGTCCTGCTATCAACTCCTAGACAAGTACTTCAGGCTTAGGGATGTAAGCGATATCAAAATTTCAACACACAACAGATCTCTGGCTTCCTGGTTTTTAACTCTGAAGGTCTAAGGTCTCTTCGCTCACCCCTCCGGCTTCAGCAGCCACTTCACCTTAGCGATGACTCACTCCCGGGCCCCTTCTGAATGCCCCCAGGGCTCTGCCTGTTCCCCTCAAATGCAGCTCAGTACCTCTCACTCTTCGTGTTGTCCTGACTTCTCTCTGCGGTCAGTCAAATTCCTTTGGTTTATCTGGCTTTCTTGGCCTGGGATGCTGCACTAACCACCTATGTTACCCTAGCTTGACCACACCTTCAGCGTTCTACTACTGTCTTGTTGGTCTGTGCCACGTGTTCTTTTTTTCAAACAAAATTTTGTAAAAATGTGGAAATGTGGTGATGGGCTGAGGCACAGTGAGAATCCTGCATTAGCTGAGCTAAATTGCGAATATGCCATTTTCTGCCCAGGATAAACATCCCCAATTCTTGAGTTTACTTCCAGGCCCACTAGCGAGAGCCGTGGGACACACCCAGGCTCTTCTACAGCTTCTATGGTTTCTTCTCTGATGCAGCCCAGAAAAACAAAAACAGAAGCGCTTACACCTGGGGAAAAGCTATGAGGTCTTTGGTGAACCAAATGTCACACGCTCCGAGGTCTTCAGAACTACAAAGTGCCGGGCTGAGACAAAGGGCCACTGTCCTTCTGCACAGATGGCATCTGCAGGCTGGGAAGAGAGGCCTTCATGGAGAAAAGATCCCTCCACCACAGTGAGGTCAGAAGGAAGCGCCACCCTCAGTATTAAGAGAGGCCAGAGTCCGTCATTTATTACTGTGAAGGGATTAGAGGAACCTAAGGCAAAAACCTTTATATAGCAGGGCCGTAAGCACTGTACCTTTTCAATGTTTGTATTTTTTATTTTGGAATCTTGTCTGTTTCCATGGAATGATTCGTTGTAAAAAAAAAACTCTTACATTAAGAAAGGAAAAAAAAAAAGCCCTAAGGAGGCACTAGAAAGGCAAGAGGATTTTCAGAAACCAGCATAGACTAACTCTCACCCCCACATTTGCTTATCTTATGGCTTCTGGGAACACCCCTGGGTTGATTAAAATAAAAACAGAAATCTCTTCCCGTCTTCCCCACGGCTGCCATCACCAGTGGCAGCAGCAGCAACAGTCAGAAACATGTCAGCTCCTTCCATGTAGGGCAGAAAGGGAAGGCAAATGTTCTGATAGGGCAAGTGCTCTTCACTCCGTTACTCCTAAGAATCCTGGCTGGAGACCAAACCTCTTCCCAAGGCCCTGGTAATTCTCCTCCAGCAAAGAATTCTTGGTTAGAACTTATCAGACAGAAGGACGTTTGGTAGTTCATTTCATAAAACTTCTGTATTCATCACATCTACCCTCTCAGTGCTGTAAATGAGACCTCAACGAGCTGAAACAGTGTGCTTCTGCATACGGCCGAACACGTCACCAGGCAAAGGCAGAAGGGCATACACTTTCTCCCAAGCAGTGTGGTTCCTGATGTGGGTGGACTTAACGTAGCTAATAAGTGTCACCTTAGAGTCCAGCGGTGACTGTTAGGAGTGGGGTTCTCAATCATTCATAAGACCCCGTCCATCTCTCTTTCACTGTACTTCCACATTGTTTTATAAGTGTTCAGGTCTGACACTCCTACGAGGCTGCAATATTTTTGAAGGCAGGGCTGTGTATTACTTATCACTGTATTATCATAGCCTAGCAGAGCGGCACATAGCGAGTATACAGGAAGTGCTTGCTGAGTAAGTTGGTCAGCTAATAAGGATGGCTATTTCTCATTGCCTTTGTGTTAATTTTAAATACATACTCCAGCAACACTTTCCAAAAGTACAGATTCAGTGGTAATGGTCTAAGTCATATTTGTACGATAGATATTTTGTGCCTAAAGCGTACACAGATCTTCAGGACTCTGGGACATTATAAAAAAATAAAGTGCAATCTGATGTATGGAGTTATTTGGTTTGCTTGTTTTAGTTTTGTTTTCGCTTTGATAAAAACATAAATGACGACTTTGGCACATCTACATCTGTCTCTGCTCATAACTAACTTCTGTATTTTATTAAGTCAGGTACCTGTTAACTAGAACAAAAAGTAAAGATGTATGATGGTGATGAAAAATAATACCAACTACTATTTTTTTTATCTAGGACACTTTTACATGCAAGGTTCTGAATGTTAAAAATACTGCAATGACAAGCAATCTCCCATTGGGTATGTTCTGTGTGTGATCTTTAAAAAATATCCAAAGAGACCTGAAATAATTTAGATTTAACATCTTCTGGATCTTTTAAGCCATTCTTCTAACTGAAAATGTTTGCTCAGGCAGTAATTCAAGAGTCACAGCAGATGACTCCTATGGCGGTCTTGTCTGACTAGCCGTTCTGGACTCTTTCTCCTTATTTTCAGGGCCCCCTCTCAGCGCTGTCCTCCATCAGACTCCAGCCCCTGCAGGCTTCTCCCTGTTCCAAGCTCCATTCATGCCCTTCAGCATGGTCTTCCTCTCCCCAACCCTTCCAACTTGCTCCTCTTTCCTCTAACCAGTAATCTCCTAGAACTTAGACTAAGATGGTAGAATGCTGACAAGGTGGTTCCCTAGTTAGAGTAACTCACACAATGTTGGGAGTAAGTGCTATCTATGTCCCACCCTTGAGGGCTGTGTGCACTTTAATTGATACACATGCTCCCCAGGACTTTTTTGAGCCTTGGGCTCGGTGGTCTCCCAGTTGCCTCTCTGCGTGCCATCGCACTATCATATTTTCTCACCTTATTCCACTAAAACAGAAACTTGAAGAATCAAAGCCATCAACCTGGCATCTCATTTTTATAAACTTAACCTATAGCTGCTGCTTAAAGCAGTTTGACATCAGTATAAGTAAGAAGATTTGTAAGAAAAACAAAAGTTTCTAAGATACACATACAAAAAGGACACAAAATAAAATTCAAAACTTTTATAATAGTGAGCTTAAATAAATTACTTAAGGCAATAAACTTCAAGTATGACCATTTTATTCTATTCTCCATTAGCATCCTACAAAATCTTTATAAAGGTATGTATATATCACTTGCCTTTTAAAACAAAGGTTAAAAACATCAGAATATTAAGGGAGCCCTTTTAAAATTAGGAAGCCGTAAGTAACACATTTTCATAATATTGACTCCTGTTATTTTCTAAAGTAAATGATTACTTTTTTACTTTGTGGATTAAGTTACAACCAACTGTCAGTTTCTTCTTCTGCTGCTTTCTTTATGAAAAACAATTGATAGCATTTTCTACCCAAATCACATTGGGACAAAATACTGAAGTCAAAAGAATATTTTTAATGAAAACAAAACTCCAATCATCTCTGAAATCAAAGTAAACAGCGTGGGTTAATGAGTAGTACACGCAGTTTTCTAAGCACCTCTATATATAAATCTTAAGTTTAGAGGCTCCACTTGGCAGTTGACACTGGAAGAACAGAAAGTCCTTGCATGAGCAGTGGCAAAAACTAAGCTATAGTCAGTGAGAGGGTGACATCAGGGCCCATCAGGGTTTTTTCCCAGCATGCTGAAAGTTTCAACAATGCCGATCAAAGCTAAAGGAAAGGTAAACCCATTTTAAAATCAGTATGACACCACCGGCAAACAAACACACTTGTACTTGAAGGGAATTCAACTTGGGCTGAATTTTCTTAAAAAGCTGGCCATGAGTCTGCCCCTGACACGCATGTTTCGGTTTGGCACTGGGCCTCCCAAACAACAAAACAGGTGAAATTCCTCAAATATAAGTATCTAATAAATCATCCTGTCAGTGAGACAGTAACATTTACATATCACCCTTCCAATTCCTAATTGGCTAATTGGTTGCAAGACCAAATTACACAGTACTGAGGCAATAGGAAACACAGGCATGTAAACAACATCACAATGGCTCATTGTACAGTCGCGTTTACCCTTCTTAAACATGCCATTTCTATTTGGATAAAGAAAGCCTCATAATGATACCATTTTTTTGAAGGGCCTAATCAAGCTAAACTAACCAACACAATATATTGTTTAGGCATACATGCTATCTTTACAAAGGAGAAAGATAAATACAAAATTCAGGACAGCAGCTACCTCCAGGCAGGGGGCAGAAATAAGGATGGGAGAGGAACACGACATGGAAAGCAACCGTAGTAAAATCAATTTTATAATTACGCTTAATAACTTATGCACATATCTATTATACTATTTTATGTTTACCATTTTTTCTATGATTGACTTTTGAAAAAGTCTCTGTCTTGCTTAGAATACAGAGTTCTCTATGTAAGAGATCGTAGCAAGCCTAGATTATGCAGAGTACCTGTATTTATTGTTAGTTAGAAATCCCTTTGAAAGCTCTTTGATCTTTGCAGTATTTCTGGCTGAAAAGCAAATGAAGTTTTCTGCAGCAGCAGCAGCATATAAAAACAGTGAATGATGCACTTTCAGTACTTTGATATTTACTACTTCTTTTAAAATTAGGACTTTATTATTTTGGGGGGGTACAGTCTTAGGTTCAAAGCAAAATTAAGGGAAAGGCACAGAAATTTCTTGTAGACTCTCTGCCCCTCCTCCACCGCCTCCCACATTATCAACATCCCTCAGAGCAGTACATTTGTTACAACTAATGAACATACATGGACAGATCACAATCACCCAAAGTCCACAGTTTACTTTAGGGTTCACTCTTGGTGTATAAATTCTATGGGTTTGGACAAACGTATAAGTGGCATGTAACCACCATTATGGTGAATACATATAGTGTATTTCCACTGTCCTAGAAATCGTCCATGCTCTGCCCATTCATCCTCTCATCCCTCAGCTCCTGGCAACCACTGATCTTTTTATTGTATCCATAGTTTTGCCTTTTTCCCAGTGTCCTATAGTTGCAATTGTACAACTAAAGCCTTTACAGATTGATTTATTTCACTCAGTAATATGCATTTAAGACCCCTCTGTGTCTTGTCATGGCTTGATAGCTAATTTCTTCTTAGTGCTGAATAATATTTCATTGTCTGGATTATCATATGTTATTTATTCATTCACCTACCAAAAAACTTGGTTGCTTCTAAGTTTTGGCAATTACAAATGAAGCCACTGTAAACATCCATGCGCAAGTTCATATGCGGACATAAGTTTTCAACTATTTTGAGTAAATATCAAGGAATACAACTCCTAGATCATATGGTAAGAGTATATTTAGTTTTACAAGAAATAGCCAAACTCTCTTCCAAAATAGTGTACCTTTTCCAGCAATGAATGAAAGTTCCTGTTGCTCCACATCCTTGTCAACATTTGGTGTTGTCAGTGTTCTGGATTTTGGCTATTCTAATAGGTGTGTAATGGTATTTCATTATTTTATTTCACTGATGGCGTACGATGTGGAGAATCTTTTCACATGCTTATTTGCCATCTGTATATCTTCTTTGGTGAGGTATCTGTTAAGGTTTTTGGCCCACTTTTTAATTGTTTTTTGTTTTTTTATTATTTGCCACCTGTATATCTTCTTTGGTGAGGTATCTGTTAAGGTTTTTGGCCCACTTTTTAATTGTTTTTTGTTTTTTTATTATTGAGGTTTAAGAGTTCTTTGTATATTTTAGATAGCGGGTCTTCATCAGATACATCTTTTGCAAGTAATTTCTCCCAGTCTGTGGCTTGTCTTCTCTTTCTCTTCTTTTGTAGAGCAGATTTTTTAATTTTAATGAAGTCTATCTTATTAATTATTTCATTCATGGGTCATGACTTTGGTGTTGTATCTAAAAAGTCCACCATACCCAAGGTTATCTAGGTTTTCCCTTATATTATCTTCTAGGAGTTTTATAGTTTGGTATTTTACACTCAGGCTTGCAATCCATTTTGAGTTAATTTTTGTGAAGAGTGTAAGGTCTCTGCATTCACTTTTTTTTTTGCATGTTGACATCCAGTCCTTCCAGCAAAGACTATCTTTGCTCCATTGTGTTGCCTCTGCTCCTTCATCAAAAATCAGTTGTATGTGTTTATTTGAGTCTATTTCTGGACTCTCTATCTTATTCCATTCATCTAGTCACCCATTCTTTCAACAATTCCACACTGCCTTAATTACTACAGCTTTATAGTAAGTCTTGAAGTGAGGTAGAATCAGTCCTCCAACTTTGTTCTTCTTCTTCAATCTTGTGTTGGCTTTTCTGGATCTTTTGCTATAATCAGTGATTCAATATTCACGAACTAACTTTCTGGGATTTTGATTGGGATTACACTGAATCAAGTTGGGAGGAACTGACATCTTGACAATATTGAATTTTCCTATCCAGGAACACAGAACCTCTCTCCACTTAGTTCTTTGGTTTTGTTCACCAGAATTTTGTAGTTTTCCTCATATAGATCCTGTACATATTATATTAGACTTATGCCTAAGTATTTCACTTTGGGGGGTCCTAAAGTCAATGGTATTTTTTAAATTTCAAATTCTATTTATTCATTGCTGGTGTACAGCCAAGTGAGTATATCCTGCAACCTTGCTGTAATAGCTTATTAGCTCCAGGAAGGGATTTTTTTGTCATTTCTTTTGGATTTTCTGCATAATATTTACTACTTTTTAGTCAAAACTCATTGTGGACATCTTCAGTTGAATCAAAAAATAATTTACAAACAGCTCATACAGCTTACTATGTAAAAAAAAAACCTAATCAAAAAAATGGGCAGAAGACCTAAATAGACATTTCTCCAAAGAAGACATACAGAAGGCCAACAGGCACATGAAAAGATGCTCAATACTGCTAATTATTAGAGAAATACAGATCAAAACTACAATGAGGTATCATTTCACAACAGTCAGAATGGTCATCATTTAAAAGTCTACAAATAATAAATGCTGGAAAGGGTGTGGAGAAAAAGGAACCCTCCTACACTGTTGGTGGGAATGTAAACTGGTGCAGCCACTATGGAGAACAGTATGGAGGTTCCTTAAAAAACCAAAATCAGAGTTACCATATGATCCAGCAGTCCCACTTCTGGGCATATATCTGGAGAAAACTCTAATTTGAAAAGATACATGCACCCTAATGTTCATAGCAGCACTATTTACAATAGCCAAGACAAAGAAGCAACCTAGATGTCTATCAACAGATGACTGGATGAAGAAGATGTGGTATATGTATATACAATGGAATGTTACTCAGCCATAAAAAAGAATGAAAAATGCCATTTGGAGCAACATGGATGGACCTAGAGATTATCATATTAAGTGAAGTAAGTCAGACAGAGAAAGACAAATATCATATGATACCACTTATATGTGAATCTAAGAAATGATACAAATGAACTTACTTACAAAACAGAAACAGACTCACAGATGAAGAAGACAATCCTATGGTTACCAAAGGGGAAGAGGGGCAGGGATAAATTAGGAGCTTGGGATTAACCTATACACACTACTATATAAATAGCTAAACAACAACGACCTATTGTGTAGCACAGGGAACTATATTCAGTATCATGTAATAACTTGTAATGGAAAAGAATCTGAAAATTTACAGATACATGTATAACTGAATCACTTTGCTGTACCCTTGAAAGTAACACAGCACTGTAAATTAATCATACTTCAATAAAAATAACCATAAAAAGGCTATCTCAAGCTCAAAAAATAATAATAATAACTTATGGCTACTCCCCTAAACACCAGGTGAAAACTGATTTTTTAAATCAAAAGCCCTTTGCTAAAAAATCTTCAAGAACTAAAACTGGTTAAAAGATTTTTTTTTGCATTTTTTATGTGTTTTGGCCAATATGAAGGTTATTCTCTGATTTTCAGTAATTTCTCAAGGAGATATGTTGGTCATTTTCATCATGTTATTAATATAGTAGCTGCCCAGCTAGGTTGAAAACGTTGCTTAATTGTTTACATTTTTAAGTCTATTTTGTATAAATTAGATGCCCATTGGGGAAAATATACAGAAGATGTAAATAATTCAGTTAACCCATAGGAACAATGCACCCTGGATTTGTACAACACTGCAGTCCTAAATGATGGTGATACTTACTGAAATAGAGAACAATGAAAAACATGTTTGTGAGGTAAAACCAGTAATTATTTTTGAATGTAAGATTGAAATGCATATTAATCCTCTAAGCAGAGACACAAGCAGGTAGTTGGATACAGGAAGGTGGAGCTCAGGAGAGACTGGGACTGGAGATGTAAACCTGGAGGATCATCTCACAGAGAATGTATTTAAAGTCATGATGGTGGGTGAGATCCCCAAGGGAGCGAACGCAGACCATACAGAGAGGAGGCTCTAGGACTGATTTCTGGGGCATTCAACAATGAAAGGTTAAGAAGAGGAAGAGAAATAAGTAAGCAAGACTAAGAAGCAGCAGCCAGAAATGTAGGTGGAGAGTCAGGCAAGTATATTTTCCCAGGAGCCAAGTTTTAAGAGAGTGTTTCAGGGAAGATAAAGTGACGGACTGGATGAAATGTTCCTGAGAGTTTAAGTTAAATGAAGACTCAGAATTGGCCATTATATTGGTCAAGGTGGTGGTCACTGGTGACCTTAATCAGATCTTTCAGTTGAATGGAGTCGATTTAAGAGAGAATGGGAGAAGAGAAAAGTGGAAACTGGAAGTGTAGACAGCTCTTTCAAAGAGCTTTGTTGAAAACAGAACAAAAGACATAGAATGGCACTGAAAAATTCAAGACCAAGATACATTTTATTCTGTTTTATTTACGGTAAGAGAGAGCCTAGTATGTTTGTAGACTGATGGAAATGCAGTAGTTGAAATGGAAAACTGTAAAAGGAGAGGAAACCATCTCAGAATGGAATGCTCAAATAGGCAGTACGTTTTGGAGTCCAGTGCACACATGGAAGTGTTGTCTTCAGATATACAAGACAGTTCGTCCATCCTAACAAGAGGGAACATAGAGTACAAGTTCAGATGAAGGTGAATTAGCAGATCTGATTGTGGGAGAACACAGAAATTTCCTCTGATTGCTTTTGTTTCCTAATTGAAACAAACAAGTTTATCATGCCCTTTGGCCAGTACAAAGATCATTCTCTGAATGAGAGGATCAGGGAAGGGATGCCCAAGATTTGAGGATAGAGGAAAACAGGTAAAAGAGGTGCTGTGAAACTTGGAGATTCAAATGATTAAGGAGATGTAGTACATTGTTGACAAGACGTACTAAGAGCCTGCTTGATCTCTGTGATCATAAACATCAAACAAGATCAAGCAGCGTGCTTCCAAGATTTTCTTTAATCATGCTAAGCTGCTCAGGTCCAAGCATGAGTAGGTAGTAGTTGGGTATAATAAGAATTACAGATATTCTCAGATACAGAATAAGACTGAAGACAAAAAAACGATATGGTAGCTGATAGTTTGCAAGGGTGTGCTTATAATGTTGGGCCACAGAATCTATGCTTAAAAAAGTGAGGACATGAGGGAGATATAAATACTGGTAAAGGTGCTACAGCAGAATCTCTCTAAGAAATTCTCCTACTACAAAATAACAGAGCACACCCATCTCAGCAAAAAGCAAGGGAGGTGACATCTGACAGGCATTCTCCTGGAAAAAGAATCTCACCCTTCCTTTATAATTTAGATCATCTGTACAGTGCTGTCCCCTTTCTATTTGTGCCTAAGGTCACTAATGGCAAATTTTAAAATACCAAATTAGGTCACATCATAATGGTTTTCTGTGGCAAACAGAAATTGGCTCAGATATGTTTATTACAGTCAAGTTCTGAGTTTATTTTGTGTTAACACATGGAGCCATTTAAAATATTAGAGGAAAAATTCATTTAAAATGATAATGCTAGGTTGCCCTTCAGTAAAAATGTAAAGTAGAATAAAGCAATTGCAATTATATTACAGGACTTGTGATATACTCCCATTAACTTCTAACTTATATTTGATAGACACTTATGTCTAGATAGATATTCTTTTTTTGAAATTGTTCTTTTGTAGACAGAATTCATTAAGAAAACTGCTAATCAATTATCATATAGTATTTACTGACCATCCATATCAGTACAGCATTATGATAGGATACACATAAGTGAAATCTTAGTCCAAGGGAATCCATACTTTGAGGTATTAAGATTAAGTCTTACTGACAGTGACAATAACCCAGGCTTCTTCTTCTTTTTTTTAAATTCTATGCTGTTTGAAATCATAATTTAAGAGCAAAGAAAGGAGCAGTCTGGATAGGTGAGGTCTCTCATTCTAGATAGGCCTAAGTAAGACTGTAATTTGCCTTTGAAACTAACCAAAGATGAAAGCATTCTAATCGCTTAGAAAAAGTGATTCAGCCAGTTTAGGTGTATCAATTCATATTCATTCATTCACATAAACAGCAATGGAAGCAGCAAAACCCAACACTGCTCAGACTAGTACTTTCAGGTGCTAATTACAAAGAATTCTTATGTACTCATTAAAGTTTTATCTGATATGAAGTATTTGTCCGGATTAGTTCTGTGTAATTTAAATCAAAGCATTATAATGAAAACATTATATTAAAACATATATAATTAAAACCTCACTAACCTCAGCTAGACTTCTGACCATAGTCTGCCTTAGTGACATCCGCCTTTTTAACTGTCCCACTATTCCTTGCAATCTGAAAAAACCTGAGTCTGTAGGCTTTATAGTCCATCGGTTCCATGGCCAACACGCATTTTATCTATGTCTACTTCATTCTTGAATCTGACATTTTAATTTCTCTTGGCTTGCTCAGTAAAAAGGCAGTAATAAATAGAATAAAAAACCAAGAAGAGGTAAACAGGGGTGAGATTTTCTACAACCTGACATAACGGATAATCTGTGTCAATTATCTGAACTTGGAACGTAACTTGGTTGAATATAAAATTTTAGACTGCATCATTTTCTCCTCAAAATTCTGTAGGTATTGCTCTGTTACTTTCTTTAATTTGGTATCTAAATGATAGAGTAGATTTAGATGACTCAGAGTATTGCAATATTTGCTCCTTAGCAGGTAATTTGTTAAAGTGCTCTTTGTTCATGTTTTGTTTTTCACACATGAAGACGCACATGATAAGTAATAATTATTTTAAGTCACAAACTTTGCCAGGATAAGTCCAGGTGTATGTCACTTCTTCTTTATTTTGCCTAAGAGTTAATGAATCCTTTTAATCAGATCGTTTTTCCCCCCAGCACTGGGAATTTTTTAAAATTTTGTTTTGATTATTATTTCTGTTCTAATTGCTGTGGTCTATTTTTCAGAAATGATCATTGTTACCGAATTTCTACTCTGTTTACCTTATGGCTTCATTTTCATTATTTTAATTCCTTTTCTCTTTAAAAAAAAATTCTTAGAGAATTTCTTTAGCTTGTTCTTCACTATACGGATCTGATTTTCCATAGTATCAGTTTTAGATGTGCTGGCCCCATTGTGGATTTTAATTTTGCTCCTGTATTTTTAGAGTCTTGCCATTAATGTTCTCTCACCCCCCTTCCTTTGCATCTCATCCTGTTGCTTTTCCATTTCTCTTTTCTCAACTTACGGCATTTTATACCCTGCTTCTTAGATACTATTTATTTTAAGGAATCTGAGGATTTTGAACAGTTCTCTAAATTTTTTTGGTTTCTTGTTGTAAATAATCTTCATTAGCATGCTCTTCTTGTAAATTTCGTATAAGTTTTCAGGATGATATTCTATTACCTTTGTTATGCAGTAATATTCAAGAGTTGCAGATAGTTTTTTTTTCTATTTCTTAGTTCAGAACAAAAACAGATTTATCTAAGACTAATATTTTTTCAACAGATAGGATATGTAGATTGATTTGAGGGTCAGTCTTATGTCAACACTGTTTCAGTCCCAGAGCTATGGTTGAGTAATAATGTACATATACAATTTTAGCTCAATTTAGTAGTATTTGTTAGCTTTCCAGGTAATGAACATTTGCCCTGTGGAGAAGGCATTTCCCTAACTCATAGGCTGGGTCTCTATCACCCTGAAGTAATGGAGTACATGAAAAAGAAATCCCAGAGTATACTATTACATTTTAGCAGAAACCTACAAGACTTTGTGTATATTACATCTCCCAAGATGCCATGCAGTTCTGTTGCTCCTCTTCCTACTTCCCTCCTGCCCGGTTGTTTTCTGGGTTTTACAGACACCAGTTAGGCAACACTTTTGGCTGCCTCCCAGATCTACGCCCCCGGAATGAAAACGATGTCTTTCCAGGCACTTTGTCCCTGAATCAGAAACAGGAAAAGAGTTTCAGTGCCATCAGCCCAGACTTCAGACCAGCAGCTATGGAGGCCTGTCAATTACATATCTGGAGACAATTTCACTAGCTCTGGCTTTCACAGGACTGTTCTCTCATATTCTGAAACCAGGTTGACACTAAATTCTAAATACTTTACGTTATTGTGTAATGTGATACTTTACATTAGTATAGTATTTACATAATTTCACATACTGTGAATTTTCATCCTTTCCATATGTGTGTGTGTGTGTGTGTGTGTGTGTGTGTGTGTATTTATTTATTTATTTCTATAAATCTTAATTTTCAGATGAAGAAACTAGGTCACAGAACAGATAAGTGTCTTGCCCAAGGAAAAAGTCAGAGACAGGGCTAAGCTGCCAACCCAGGAGATTTTACTACAGAGCCTATGCACTTAATCATTGAATTCTCTATCCTTTCTGAACACTATACTTAGTTAAGCAATTAGTTTCATCCTAAAATGATCACAGTCCTCTCCAATCATGGCTCTTGTCCCTGTTGACAGGTATATATGTAACAATTAGCATAACAGTAGATAATAACATGTATTAAGTACTTGATATGTTCCAGGCATTGGGTTATGCAATTAATACACATTATCACATTTAATTCTCACAACTTCATGTGATAGATACTACTATTATTCCCATTTAACAAATTTAAAACAACAGCAATAACAACATTAGACCTTAGAGATGGTAATACATTTACCCAGAGTCAGATAACTGGTAGGTGGAAAAGCTGGGATTCAAATTCAACCTGACTTCTAAACCCACACACTCAGCTCTTATGCTGTAATGCCTCTATTTAATAGGCATATGATATGTTGTATATAATTCTCCAACAAATTGATACAATATTTTGCTAAAAGGTCATATGTTAAGAATTATCATTTTATATACTCAACTATAAATTAATACCTTCCGAAACAAAAATATTCCCTCATCACATACAAATGGTTGCAAATTAGCCACAGACTTCTGAAAGTGCTTGTGGTAGGGGATTTAAATTCAATAAATTTTCCTGTGTTCACTTTGGTAGATCTCTATGCACTGCATGAAGAGGCTTTCTTACCCTCAGACTTCCTGTAGGTTTTAACCAACAGGGAGTACTGGCAGGAAATCAGACAGGAAAAACAGGAACCTTGGGGTATTTATGTAGTTCCCTGAGTCCCTGAAGGGTCCTTGCAAACCAGATGGGCAATGAAGGTCACTGCTCATGCCTAGCAGTGGTAACCTACTCCAGTTACCAGCTCACAAGTTTTGTGCTGTATCCTGTGACTTTTCTACACCCTGTCCACCCTTGTAAATCATCCCTTCACTAAACTCACTCAAATTACCCAATTTAAGCACACCATCACTCTTCTCTGCCAGGACCTGAACTGATACTGAAGTGATCTGTTCTGGCACAAAACAAATCCTTTAATGTTTTAGAAAAGGGTATTTTCCCATTCTATGTGCATTCTTAATGTTTACATGTCTTTTTATAAACAGCAAAGATGTGTAAGTGTAATTACAAAGAAAAGGATGTGTAATGTTACAGCAAACACACTTTCCTTGGACTCCTAATGTTGACTTTTCAAATTGGATCTAATAAATCACTCATGACTCAGCTAAAATACAATTTTAATGCAAGATGAATGGTATGCACAAGGAAACCCATGATTACTGAGCATAGAAAACTACTTTTCTCACTTCGGCCATGTCAATTCCAGCCTAATTAGAATGCTTTAGGCACTTGAAGATTTATGTTTGCCTCAGGTATTTATGAGCCCAAACTAAATGTGCCTAATACCACTGGGTTTTATAAACAGTCAAAAACAGCTAGACACTTACATTTACAAGATATGTGATGAAATATTTGCAGAGCATCTCCTGGACAGGAAATTGCAGAGCTGAAGCACATCGAGTGATCACTGGCATTATTTTTCTATTCATAAAAAAAATGTGTTAACAGGAATATAGAGAAGTAAGTACTCTAAATATTAGAGAGAATTTATTGACTTAAAGTTAAGAAACTCTTTTAAAGACTTTAGTATAGCAATTCTGCCTCTAAGAATTTATCCTAAAGATATCACAGATGTGTGTAAAGATTTATCTATCCATATGTTCACTAAGACAATCAGTATAAACATCCATACAAAGAAACAGGCAGTCATTAAAAATGACGTTATGGAGCAATGTATGATGGCATGGAAAAATATTTACAAAATATTCTAGGTGGGAAAAAAAGGTATTAAAATGATATGTAAGCTACTTCTGGTGCCAGTCAAAATGGAGACAGCTGACTACATATTTTCATTCCCACTGATTACAACTAAAAACTACCAACAGAATACAGATAGCAACCACCTGAGGTCTTTGAAAAGTACACATACCAGGTGTATTGGGAATTAAAGTGAGAACCTGAGTAAGGATCCATAAGGGGAGAGGTTCATGGATTTTTATTTTCCTTTTTTCCCTAGAATTGATGTGAGGGCAGGGTGAATCCTGGAATTGTGCAGCAAGCACTGACAGCAAAATCTCCAGGATAACGACCTTCTCCCCAGCCAGAGGTCTGAGAAAAAGACTCCTGTGTGCTGGAGATTGTGAGGGAGATTCTTTTTCCTCTCTTTCATTTCTCTCCCAGCCTTGCTCTGAAGCCAGGCCCAGCTACAGAGCTGCACTGATCACAGCACAGGGATCTAAAACTCCAAGAAAAACCCATTTCTCTAGCTAGAGGAACTGGGAAAATGAAGCCATCTTGTAGAGGCTTTTTTCTCTTGCTGCCTCTCTGGGGAGGAAGCTCCACTTATGCAGGACTGCGTGACAGCATGGGAGGCTAAAATTCTGAGAGGACTCCATCCTTTTGGCCAGAGGAACCATGAAAAAGAGCATCTGAGAGCTGGAGAGTATAGAAGAAATCATGGAGAGAAGAGAGCTTGACAGGAGCAGCTCCTAGGTCTGTGTTATGAATCGACATAAGTCCTGGACCTGCCCAGAACAAACCTAAGACACACAACAGAGATGTCAAGACCTGAATTACCATAGAAACCATTACCCAAGTTCTAGACTAACCCCTAAGTGTTATAAGCTCCAGTAAGATCCAAAAAGCAAGGCAAAATCTTTGAAAATTCATCTGTTAACACTACCACCATGAGAAAGAACATGAGGTTTGAGTACAACCTGGTTGACTGCCTCCTAAACAATCAAACAGATAAACAAGTCAACATTCTCCAAAGGATTTTAACAGGACCCAGAGTCTCACAACATAATATTCAAAATGTTTAGGATACATTCCAAAATAACTTGGCATACAAAGAGCTGGGAAAATCTGATTAATATTTAAGAAACAAGACAATCAACAAATGCCAATTCCAAGATGGCCCAGATGTTGGAATTATTAACTGGCAAGGACAGTAATCCAGGAACCCTCCATAAGGTAAAGATGTGCATTGCTTAAAAGAATAAAAGTTAGAAATTCTTAGTTGAGAAGTAGAAGCTATAAAGAAAATGGAAATTTTAGAATTGAAACAGACAAAATCTGAAATTTAAAAACTCACTGGGTATACTCAATAGCAGACTGTAGATAACAAAGGAAAGAGTCAGTGAATTCAGAAATGGATCAATAGAAATTATACAACCTGAAGAACAGAGGGAAAATAAGGCTGGAAAAACAAAAGTCCTCAGCAACCTATGGGACACTAATCAAAAGGTCTGATATTCTTATCAATAGAGTCCCAACAGAAGAAATAAAAGAGACAGATGAATGCAGAAAGAACATCTGAAGAAATAATGGCTGAAAACTTCTCAAACTGAATGAAAGACATTAGCTTGCAGATTCAAGAGTCTCAGCAAATCCCTAATACGGTAAACTCACAAAGCCACGGCCAGATACGTCATAATCAGACCACTGAAGTATAAATATAAAGGAAAAAAACTTAAACCAAGCCTGAGGAAAACGATACATTACATTCACGGGAGCAATGGTTTGGATGATTACAGATTTCTCATCATAAATCACAGCGGCCAGATGACAGTGGCACAACATCTTTCAAGTAATAAAAGAAAAGAACTATTAGCCAGAATCATATATCTAGAGAAAATATCCTTCATGACTGAAGGCAAAACAGAGGAACTCTTTGATTAAGGGAAACTAGAGAATTTGTTGCCTGTAGACCCGTTCTTAAAGAAATGCTAACGTAAGTTCTCAGGCTGACAGGAAATGATACAGAGGGAAACATGAACACAAGGACTGAAGAAAGAACAACAGAAATGGTAAGTAGCTGGGTAAATAAAATATACTATTTTACTCAACTAGGTTATTTAAAATATTTGACTTTTGATAGCAAAATTATAATATTGTCCATTGAGTCTTCAAGTTATACAGATGTACTTAATATGACAACTATTACAGAAAGTGGGGAAGGTAAAGTGATAAGGCTTGTATGCTTTAATTGAAGTGGTAAACTATACAATCAAGATTGTGTAAAGTGAGTTGTGTATATGGTAATCCCTAGAACAACTAAAACAATTATACAAAGATATAGAGATATGTCCAATTAGCCAATAGTTAAATTAAAATGAAATAATAAAAATACTCAGATAATCCAGAAGAAGGCAGAAAATGGGAAATGAGGGGACAAGAAAAGAGATAACAAAAAGAAAACAAATAATAAATGGCAGACCCAAGTCTAACCATTTCAATAATTAAATTAAATGTAAATGGTATCTACTGAAGTATAGAGATTGTCAAATTAAATTTAAAAATAAGACAATATGCTGTCAACAAAAAAACCTCCTTTAAATTTATCAATATAGATAAGACAAAAGTAGAAGGGTGAAAAAATATACAATGCAAACACTAATCAAAAGAAAGCTAGACAACAAGTTCGTACTACACAGCACAGAGAACTATATTCAATATCCTATAGTAACTTATGGTGAAAAGAATGTGAAAATGAATATATGTATGTTCAGGAATGACTGAAGCATTATGCTCTACACCAGATCTTGACACAACATTGTAAACTAACTATACTTCAATAAAAATATACATATAAAGTTAAAAAAAAAAACCAAAACAAAAAAAGTTAAAGGAGTTATATTAATATCAAGTAAAACAGATTTTGGAACAAGAAAAATTATCAAAGAAAAAAAGAAGAATATTTATTATCATAAAACAAACAATTCATCAAAATATATAGAATTCCTAAATGTGTCTGTACTTATTAACAAAGTATATGTCTCAAAATATGTGAAGTAAAAATAATAAAACTAAAATGAGAAATAGACCAATGTACACCTATACTTAGAGACTTCAGTGATCCTCTCTCAGTTAGTGAGAGAGCAAGCAGACAGAAATTCAGTAAGATATGTAAGACCTGACTAACTAAATTAATGGTACTGACATTTAAGGGATGCTCCACCCAACAAAAGAAAAATATGTTTTTTTCAACTGTACATGAAACACTGAACATGATAGTCCAATTCTAGGCCACAAAAATAAACTTAACAAATTTAAAAGAATTGAATTATGCAAAAAATGATATCTGATTATAATGGAATTAAACCAGAAATAAATGATAGAAAGATATCTGAGATATAGCCAAAAATGTGTTAATTAAACACCACATGCTTAAGTAATCCATTGTAAAATAGAAAGACTCTTGTAGGGGTAAGGGGTACACAGGGAATCTCTCTACATTTCCCTCAGTTTTGCTATGAACCTAAGTCTGCTTTAAAAAATAAAGTCTTAATAAGTTTTTAAATAGAAAGACTTAAAAGAAATTAAAAAATACTTTGACATGAATGGCAATGAAAATAAAATGTATTAAAACTTGTGAGATGCAACTAAAGCAGTACTTAGTATTAAATGCTTTAAAAGAGAAGAAGGGCTTAATTTAATAAAAGAATAATCTGTCTCCACATGAAGAAACTAATTAAAGAAGAACCAGTTAAACCCAAAACAAATAGAAGGGAGAAAGTAATAAAGGTTAAAAGCAGAAACCAACAAAATTGAAAACAGAAAAACAATAGAAAGAAGACAATGAAACTAAAGGCTGATCTTTGAAAAAAATAAAATTGAGAAATCTGACTGATGAAGAAAAAAGAGGTAAGATACAAATTCCCAATATCAGGAATGAAATGTGGTTATCACTACAGACCCTAAAGGCACTTAAAGACAGCTAAGAAGAGGCTCCTGAACTTAGATGAAATGGATTAATTCCATGAAAGGCATAAACTGCCAAATCTCAATGAAAAAGAAAGAAAGAACCTGAATAGTCCTATATCGTGAAAAAAAAAATGAATTTTCAACAAATAAAACTCCAGGCCCAGTGGTTTTCACTTGGATTCTATCACAAATTTCAGGAAGAAGTAATACCAATTCTCCTCAATCTCTTCCAGAGCACTAGGGAGGAATAAGGCTAGCATTACATTACTATCAAAGTCAGACAAAGAAGAAAAAAAAATAACTACAGACAAATATTCTTCATTAACAGAAAGTAAAATCAACAAAATATTAGCAAAACAAAACCAGTAACATATAAAAAGGACAATATACCACAATCAAGTGCATTCACCTCAGGAATGGAAGACTGACTCAATATTCAAAAATCAGTCAACATAATATACCATATTAAGAAGAAAAAAAGCCATGTGAACACATCAACAGATGAAATTAAATCATGTGACAAAATTCAACATCCATTTATGATGCTTCTTTTAACAGTTTCTCAGTAAACAAGAAATAGAAGGAAATGTACTCAAACTGGTAAAGGATATATGCAAAAGTAATAGCTAACATTATACTTCATTGCAAAAGACTGTTTCTTCCTAAGAAAGAAATAAGACCCACTCTTACCACAGTCAATATCATATTAGAAGTCTTAACAATGCAATAAAACAAGAAAAAGAAATAAAAGGCCTGAAGCTTAGAAAGGAATAAAACTGTCTCTATTAGCAGTTGATATAATTGTCTAATAAAAAAGAAAACTCCATGAAATCTATAACAAAGCTCCCAGAATGAATATACAAGTTTAGCAATATCACCAAACATAAGGTCAATAGGCAATAATCAAATGCATCTCTATATACTAACAAAAAAACAGCCAGAAGGTAAAATATAACAAAATAATACTATTTATTTCACTGAAGAGGATATATACATGGCAAGTAAGCACATGAAAAGATGTTCATGATTATTAGCCATTTGAGAAATGCAAATTATAACCCCAAGGAGATAGCACTACACACTAATCAAAATGGCTAAAATAAATAAATATTTAATTTTTTTAATTCAGCATACACAAAAACTTTCAAAGCTTAACAATCAAAAAACAACCTTTTTTTTTTTTTTTTTTTTAAACAGGCAAAGGATCTGAACAGACCCTTTGGAAAAATATATGTATGATAAAAATACACAGGAAGAGATGCTTAACATCATTAGTCATGAGGGACATGGAACTTAAAACCACGATTAGATGCCACCACATACCTATTAGAAAAGCTACAATAGAAGAAAAATTGACAATGCCACACGTTGACAAGGACGCAGAGCAACTGGAACCCTCAAACACTGCTGACGGCGGGGCAACATGGCATGACCACTTTGGAAGACAGGTGGGCAGTATCTTCTTAACAAGCTAAACGTATACTTGCTGTATAACCAAACAATCCCACTCTCAGTAAAAATGAAACCTCATGTTTATACAAAAACTTTTACACAAAAGTTTATGGCAGCTTTTTTCATAATCATCCCAAACTAGAAAAAACTTAAATGCGCTTCAATTTATGAGTTAATCAACAAAGCAGTACATCAGTACCATGAAATACTACTCAGCATTAAAATGGAGCAAACGATGGATACACAGCAACGTGGAACAATCTGAAGTGCATTATGCTAACAGAAAAGAGCCAGACTCTAAGGTTATATACTGTATGTTTTGTGTATTTTTCTAGAAAAGGCAAAACTATAAGGATAGAAAACAAACCTGTAGTTGTTAAGATTCAGAGGAGGGTTTGACTATAAGGGAACAGCACGAAGGAATAGTTTAATATCTTGGGTGATTGTGCTGGTGGCCACACAATTCTACTGCATATGCCAAAACTCAGAACTGTACAACAAAGAGTGAATTTTAGTGTATATTAATGCAAAAAATAAATTCATATAAGCCTTATGTATATATTTAACTTTTGTTTTAAAGAAGAAAAATATATTGCTCAAAAGGCAAATGCCAAAATACTAATATTGGTATCTCCGAGTGATAAATCTAATTTTAAAATAATTTTTATAAAGAATATGATTTTTCTGAAGTCTGAATATATAAATGTGCACACACATTTCAGAACACACTCTGTGTGTTCATAGAGTTCTGAAATAAATACCATCTTGAAGCACTAAAATGCTGAGATGCGCAGGAAATTAGGGATAATTAAGATGGAATATATTTGCTTCCCTGTGGTTTCCTGTATGGTACAGATTTTCTAGAATTCTATGTATTGCTTTTGAAATTAAATTGCTAAGCTATAACACATCTTGACAGGTCTAATAAGTCAATATGAAGGGGCTAGACCATTGTCTGACGTTTTAGAATTCCATGCTTCTAAAGCACTGTCATAAACACATGCCATTTTCTCCAGATTCAAAATGAACGTATTCTTGCCACTTTGCAAATTCAAGCAATTCCTCTTGTTATACTTGAATAGCCTGTCTTAATCCAGCCTATCAAATCAACACCCCATACTCTGCTGCACTCCACGATGGATCTGATCCAGGGGTCTCTCCTGTGCAGGGAGAGCTCTGTGCTCACTGTCCTCTGGCAGGACTACCCTACAGGTGAGAAAGGGGCCCTTTAACTGTCTAGCCACAGGCTGCTGGACATAAAAGAAAGCTAAGTTGTTATGGAATCCTAAACAGTAAGATTTTTCCAAGAATGCTTGGATCACAGGAACATCTGATTCAATATGGAAAATTGTGCTATTGTTCACACTTCCACAGAAACATGTGACATTTCAGGGGAACACAGAGAAACAAATGAGAGCCCTCAAGAGCAGCTACTAATTTTGCTAAATGTTATACCAGACATGGGGGATGGCAGAGATGGGAAAAGAAGTGACCTCAACTAGTGGTCAGATGACTCTCTGTAATTTCAATAACATTTGCAACTAAGAAAGGGAATGAGTGATTATCTCATCAACTATTTCCCCAACTCTGACAAAACCAGGCCCTTATTCTATGTTTGATCCAAAAGAAACACTTTCAAAGAGAGGGAAGAGGACTCTACATGAAGTATTATACTCATTGTTCTTCTCCTAGGTTAGGAAAAAGCATTATTTAATTCTTAAAGTTTATGTGCATTTTATGGTCAAGTCTGATTGTACTGGAAAAAAAAAAAGTTGTAGTTTCACCCTCTTTGTATAATAGCCAAAAAAACCCAAAAAAACCCACCCAATTTTGTTCAGAGTACTCAGTGAACTACTGGCCTTCACATGGTACTCTGTGGTTTTGACTGGCAAAGCTAAGTATCACAGTTACATAATGTATATGGAATCTCTTCTCAAGATATTTTATGTCCTATTTAAAATTAAGCCATGAACTGGAGTCAAGAATATTTTATTATAACTACATAAGTAAATATAAGAAACTCAAATGCATTTTTTAAGTGTGATTATGCAGTTTATTCTCCCTTTCTAACATTTTTTTAAAAGTCAAAAATTCTTAGTATGTCTAAAAGCAAAAAAATATATCCTCCAGGTATACTTGACCATTTCCTGCTCTTTGAACACCCCAAACTTTTCAACATCTGAGCCCTTATTTATCCTGCTCCCTCTGTGATTTTCTTAAATTCTTTTGCAAAACGGATTTAGATAACAAAAATAAGTACCTAGATTATATTACCTTAAACCTCTGCAAAAATGCCTTCACCCCAAGTAGAAGACCATGCCTTTGGTTTTCATAAAATCGTAATACAAGAAAAACTATAGGAGTATTTCAATAGATGTTCTGCTAGAAAACAATCAAAGGCATTATCTGCTGTGCTCCCGGATGTCCTTTATATGACTGGCTGAGTGATAAATAACCCTGAAAAGTCAGTCCCTGGAAAAAATTGTATTTTTCCTGATAAATTGTTATGCTTCCTTTACCCCAGCGGTAGGAATAATGCAATCAATGTGTATACTTCACCTAGTTTCCCTGAAGATGAGCTAAACTTGTTTCTCAATTGCAATAAATAACCTATCCTTGGTGCCAAATCCATATTTTCTCTTTCTTTTATTTTAAATTTACAATTTTTTTACAACATGTTATTTTACAATTCATTTTGAAATATGTTTAAATATATTTTAAATATAGGAGGCAGGGTTAATATATTAAGGCTGTGTCTTACAAGCCATTCCATGCTAGATTTCAAAACAAAAACAGCCTGGCCTAGAGTAGCACTGATCAAAGTAGAATGTGCAGAAGAATCACCTAATGATTTTCTTAACATGCAGATTCTGATTCAGAGGGTCTGGAATGGAGCTGGAGGTTCCCTATTTCTACCAGGCTCCCAGACAAGGTCACTGCTAGTATTTGCTAGTCCTTGCTAGTCCTCAGACCACACTTTGAGACAGGGTCTAACCAATGTTCTGCCCACGCATGAATGAGAAGTCAGCACAGGGGAAGCAGTAACTATAATGGAACCCGAAGGCATGAAAACCTTCAAAATGGTGAGGACCACAGACTAGAGCAAATTGGATCATCACACTTGTTTCAACCTTGAAAAGTCGAAATATCTTAAATCCAGTACCAATATTAATTTAACTTTTTATAACCACCATCCCATTCATGTTTTTCAAAGTGGTTGAATCTGATTCATGTGTGAGACATTCTACTATACAAATCTAAATGCAATTCTGGTTGATAGGTTTCAGAAACCCCTATTATTTTGAATGTTTTATGAGGAAATGGGAAAAGAAAAGAATCCTCATTGAAAACTTGAAAAGTTTTCATGTTTTTCACATGTGTACTAAACCTGTACTCCAGCACTATTTTGACGCCTCAACATCCAGTTCCCTTTTCCTTTTCATTTATTTATGCTGCTTTGATTCTGATTTTTCATTTCTATTCTTTTGGGGGGTAATTATTATGTAACTTGGAGGAATTATTTAATTAGTGAATAAGGGAAAGAATCTGCATCGTTTGAAGAAAACTCATCGCTGTGATACTGGTTAAGGAAATATATGGACATCAGTTAGTTTAAATTTTCTTTCTTTCCAGCTTATTTCCAAGTGAAAGCACCCCTCCGGCCATGGTATGTTGCATAACAAGAGTTTCTAGAATACTTCACGGTGAAGAAAAGGCCTCGTTTTTCCAGTGTTACTCAGTTTTTACAGATTCTCTTATCGCCCATTGTCAAATGCACAGCAACGTTTCGTAGATACAGTAGGCAAAAAAACCTGTATTTTGGTTAAAGTTAAAATTAACCAGTTATCTAATATACATAAAGAACTAGTTGGGTCACCACGTAAATAGAACAACATTCAAGATTTTTTTCTAGGTCAGAGGATTTAAAGCCAAGTGTACTAGTTTTCTATTGCTGCTGTAACAAATAACCATAAATTCAGTGGTTTAACCACGAAGTTATTATTTTATGGTCCTGGAGGTCAGAAGTCCAAAATGGGTCTCACTAGGCGAAAATCAAGGTATCAGCAGAGCTGTGTTCCTTCTGGAGGCTCTAAGGCGAGAATTTATTTCCTTGCCCTTTCCAGTTTGTAGGCGCCTCCCACATGCCTTGGCTCTTGGCCCATTCCTTCATCTTCAAAGCCAACAATGTTGCATCTCTCTGACTTTCTTCCACTGTCACATCTTCCTCCAACTGACTCTTCTCTTCTGCCTCCCTCCACTTTTAAGAAACTTTGTGGTAACACTGGGCCCACATAGATAATTGGGGCAAATCTCCCTATTTGAAGGTCAGCTGATTAGCAACTTTAATTCCCCTTTGCCATGTAACCTAACATATTCACAAGTTCCAGGGATTAAGATGAAGACATTTTGGGGGGATCTATTTGCCCATCATACAAAGACAATGTTCCATTTCTGCTTACTACCTTGAATTTTCCCAAAGCACTTTTAGTCCTATAGTCCTTCAATTCTAGGAAAAGGAGCTCTTCGGGAAATAACTGTAACAGGATGAGATTACTGACAGCAAGCACTTGCATTTCAGTTTTTAACCATGAGCTCTGGTCATAGTGGGATAGCTCTCAGACTCAAAGAAAGATACGGATATAGCTGGAATGGTCATTGCCACATAGCCATCTGCTCCTGCATACAGGTCGCCTGAGATTCTCCACTTACATTCTGGTACACTATTGTATCATGAAATCAGACTGTGGCTGCCAGGATAAATGCCCTGACTCTCTGTACCCCAAGTTGGCTAGAAAAGGGGCCTTATCACTGACGTTTTGAGAAGCTAAACCCTCTTCCAAAATTGCTCTGATGAGCTTAGAATCATTAAAATTGTCCAAGGCACTACATAACAAAGCATATTCAGTTTTTTTAAAACATAAAAAAATGAAAAATTAAATGGGTGTATTATAGTAGCCTAATCTTTTCATGCCATTACTAAAGATTGACAGGCTGGTTGTTTTAACAGCTGTACAATGCTTAAGCTCTAAATCTCTAATAAAAAGAGTAACACTTTGCATGATTGTTTTTTAAAATATATTCTAGACCTACTTTCTCACAGGAACCCTCAACTAAAGATTTATTGTATTTCAATCAGAAGCCACAGGGAGAAAAAAGTTTGAATGATGAGCTGAAGGCCCTATGCAAATTGAACCTAAATATGAAATAGAGTAAAAGTTTCAAATTCGAATTTATGGGTTGGATTCTGATACACAAAAGTATATTTGTAGTGATTATTACTTACAATAGGCAAGTCTGACCATCAGATGCTAAAATATAAACTGAATGGCAGTTTAAGCAGTCAGGTTGGCTCTCCTATAGTTTCTTGTCACACAAAGGTTATGAGAGGTCTATTGTTTCTTTTGAGCCTTGTTTTTTGTAACACACAGTAAGCAAGGCCAATGTGAGAAGTCATCATCTCTCTCATGTACCCTCCATTTCCACTATTCTCACCTGCTGATTCCCTCCCCTGCTTCCCCAAAACAATATCTAATGTAAACGTGCTTCTGAGAACTGTTCGTAGTCCCTATGGCTCCGGTGGGGTCTCCATCAGTATTTCAGTTCCACACCGGTCCCTGGCAACACTCAAATGGGCCGTCTCTAAGTGAGAGCAGAAGGAACAGGATAAGGTAGTCATACAAAAGGAATTTTGTTCACATACCCAGTAAAAGAATTCTGAAAATCTAGGCACATATTTTTAAATAACATCTAAATATCTTTAATATAAGTTTGAACAGTTGAGAAGAGGACATGATTTCTAACGCTCTGATACATATTTATCAGAAACTCAGCTGTAGGTTTCACTTAGTCTATGGAAAAGGCCTGCTACCTGACGTAACTGGTAGAGCCAATCTTTAGTGACAAGCCAATCAACACAATAAGACTTTCTGTCAAGACAAATCTGACTTCTTTTTTCAATCAAAGATGAAGATAGTTCTAGTGACAACCGTTGATCTGCTGAATGCTAAAAGGAACAGATAAATATAGCAAAGAGCCTTGTCACATGCTTGTCCCTTGGATGAATAGGGCAGAAGAAAGGAGAACTGACAGCATCACCCATGTTCAGAGGCAGATCAGTTTCAAGAAAGAGCTGGAAGTTGAGGAACTGAAAACTGAAACCCCTGAAACACTCTATGCTCTGCCCAGTTTGGAGAGCGCTCAGGAAAACCATGTAAATTCCTCTCTGAAAGTATCTAACATGATACAAATTTAAAATGGTATTTCTATGCAAAAACTTTATGACTGCATTTCCTTGAGGGATCCTAAGACTGGAAATATCTTAAATTGGGTATCAAGTTCTCTTCATCAAAATGGAGGGTCAACATTTAGGGATTATAATCTTGCTTTGTTTAGCCAACCTCGTCTTATCATCTTGGACGGACAGTTCTGGCGATCCAGGAGTTGATTCTACATTTTCTTTAGTCCTTGGAACTCCTCGCTTGTGTCTTAATTCTCTGACCATATTTGATCATCTTTTAGTGTGTATTTGAGCCAGTCTTGGTTAACTTTCACCCTGAAGTTCCTAGTCTCCACCCCATGTCCTTAATTGGTCTTATGCTCACGTTCTGATTCTCTGGCCCTTTTAGTGCCAGAAGTAGATAAACTTTAATAAAAAAAAAAAAAAAAAAAAAAACAGAAAAACAACTGCAACTGCCAAGGCCATCGTGTTGGGCCAACAGAGGAGCTGCTTCTGCAAACTATTGTGAAATGTCTCCATGGGAAGATATGGAAATTGTAAAGCCACACTGCAAAGGCATTTTGAAAATTTCTCTCTTCTGATGTTTCTGGGGGAGAAGGCTGGAAGTAAATTATTGACAATGGGCAAAAAAAAAAGGTGCAAAGAAAACTTTATTAGGCGCTTTCTCTTCTTTATGAGGAGCTTTCTCTTCTTTATCAGGAGGACTTTGGTCCTTCCAGAGGAAGCTCCAAGTAATTCGACAATACCCAGTTTCCTTCAGTTGCTGCAACTCGATCCCACGACGAGTGCTCTAGAAAGCACGGGGCGAATGGGTTTGAAGCCACTCTTGATCAAGGTCGTGTGATCCATTTGCTAAGTTGAGAATTTTCCCGAGTCACCTCTTAGAAGCAGGTGTGTGTTCCCCTCCAAACAGCCCACCACCTGGCTGCGCCCCACCTCCGCTCGTGCCCTGGCTGCTAGGTAACACTGGGTGCTTCCGAAGGTGCCGCTGCGGGGGCAGCCAGGCCTTGAGACGCAGTCACTGGGGAAGATGCTGCAGGGGCGCGCGCGCGCGCAGGTGCTCGTGCACCCACGAACACACACAGGGTCGGGGTGCGGGGTGGGGGACGGGGGTGGGGAGGATGGTCTTACCAGATCAATGAAAGTCAGGAATTTCCAGCTCCCTCCGTAGGTCTGATGCGAGGGCATTTCGATAGCTTTGTAGTTGCACAAGATAGAGCAGTAGGACAGCAGGATGGCCACCCGCAGCACCTGGCAGGGGACAAGCGCCATGTTCGCGAAAGGCCTGGGCGGGCTCGGCGGCCAGGAGGGCGGGCGGGAGGCGCCGGGCGTGGGCGGGCGCCCTGGGAACCCCGGCGCGGCGGCGGAGGGCAGGGTGGACGGGGCGGGGTGCGGCGGGGCGCGGCCCGCGGGACTGGCGCGACCGCGAGCGCCCGGGCGACCTCGCGGGCGGGCGGGGCGGCGTGTGCGGACACCGGCGGCGGCCGGGTGGGCGGCGTGGCGTCAGCTCTTTCGTCATCTCCGTCATTCTGCTGCTGCGTTCGCGGGGCCCCGGGAGACCCGGCTGAGGGCGCCCCACTCAGCGTCCTGGGAGTGGGCGGGCGGCCTCCGAGGGCGACCCCGGCTCGGGGAGCGCGCGCCGTGCTCCGGGGGCCGCCGCCCGTGGCATGTGCCGGGCGGAGAGGGAGCGCGGCCCGGGGCTGAGCGGGCGCGGAGGGCCGGGAACGTGCGCGGAAGGAGGGAACCCCAGTGTCTGCGAACCTTCCAGGCCCGGGACTTGCGGCCGAGGTCCCAGGGGTGGGTCCCGTTGGCCGAGTGACACTGGTGGAGGTGTGCATGCTGGGTGTAAACCCGCGCACGGGTAACCCCCGAGTGACCTGCTTTATTTGGAACCCATTTGGAATTTCAGTGTTAGATTACTGTTAATCACTATGAAATTCCCGTACAAATTCTATTCCAGTGGATAGACTGCCCTGCCCTTTCCACAGGAGGTATATGAATATCCTATCAGTGTATAATAAGATAGACTATGAACCTTGGACAAGAGGCTGTAAAGAAAGGAGTGTCAGGTAACAGTTTCTGCTACAAAACTGCATGCAGTTTAAGAGCCAATCATACTGAGTCTGGATGTAAAACCCGTGTGTGTAAATTAATACTAATCTTTTGAGATTAAAATGGTTTTGCCCTTTTACGTATTGATTTTTTCCTACACTACAACCAAGGCTTAATGGTAGGAAAATAAGCATAAGCTGGATTCCCTCCACTTCCAGTAAATGTTGTCACATTGAAGTTGCTTCAGTCTGTGGGCAGCTTTTTTTTTTTTTTTTAATCATGATCACATTTCAGCTAACCAGATGCAGGGTCAGATTATGAAAGACAACATAGGTATTTCCTGTGGATGCATTTAAAACAGGTGTCCTCTGCAAATAGTCTCTGAGTCAGAGACCCTGGCGTGAGGGGGGCAGGGAAAGCAAAGAGTTAGAGAGAAAGTAGCATATCATGAATGCTTCCCTGAAGTTTTTCAACCAAGCTCTCATCCAAAATAAAGGAACCCAGTAGATTTTTTTCTAATTGGCTTTGTAATTATGCTAATAAAAATTAATGTCCCCAAAGTCAAGATAATTCCAAGAAGATTCTACTAGCATAAAACTATTCATTATTGACAATTTTTAGTTCTATCTTTATGTAGAAGTTGGGTGTTTTTTTTAATTGTGTGTCCATGCTGCATGTTCATGAGATTGCAAAATTAAAAAGTAGATCTATGGGAGATCTGTCTATCTTATTAGGTTGTTAATACAATTTTATGAGTTCATGTAATATCCTCAAAGTTTGATATACTTTCTACCTTATAATTTAGAAAATCATTAAAACTCCTTATCCCATCATTAAATGATGGACTATTTTTATTTATAATATGTAATATATCCCATCATTAAATAATATAATGTAACGTATTATTCTAAAATTTTCTTCTGTAGCCAGTTTCTTTTTAAATAACCATAGAACTCAAAAAAAGTGGTTTGGGGGAGAAGGCTGGAAATAAATTGTTGACAATGGGCAAAAAAAGGTGCAAAGAAAACTTTATTAGGCGCTTTCTCTTCTTTATGAGGAACTTTCTAATGGGTTTGCTTTTATTATTTTGTGGTTTACTAACCATAATAAGATAATGAGTTTCATGGGCATTTTTTTAATGAAACATTTGCATAAACTTTGATTCAAATATTTTAAGAATGTCAGTCCACAATTTTGGGAACACCTTGGATAATTATTTATTAACATGTCCACATTGCTCATTTTGCCTTTTAGACCATATCTAGTACTCTTAGGCACGTTTCACATGTTTTTGTGAAAAAATACTAACCTACACACAGACTGCATTTTTACAGTGTAAATAATGCAATGCCATATTGCTCTTAAAAATTCACTCTGTAAAAGATTATCCTCTTTTATGAACTGTAATACATTATTCACTAATAAGCATTTACATGATGATTCTATATTTGAGTTAGAGAATACTGTTTTTTATTGTACACTGTAGAGAAGAAATATCTGCAGGTCACTATTTTAGCTTTTTCATTCTACTTCACAATGAGTAGAGATGAAGGAGAATAGCTTTATCCAATTGAGTTTCATGAAAACACGTTTCCTAATGGAAGATTTCAAGACCCTATTTTAGCTTCTAGTTACATTAATATTTCTTTGATCACTGTTAAAAGCTCTTACTCTTAGTCTATATATGAAGATACTTTTCCTTAAGTACTTCTAAAAACTGGTACAGATTCTTCGTTTTTTGGTTTTTTTTTTGAGAGGGTAAGTGTCTGACATATTGGTGATGATAATCCCTGCTAAATTTGGAAATGACAAGGACCCTCTATCTCCCTTACATTGTATTCCAAGAAGCCAGTTTCATGTAGCCATGGGTATTTGCTCAGAAATTCAGGAAGAAGAATTATCTTTATGCATACCCTTAAAATAGTCAATGTTTATGCATTTCCTTTGGTTCTTTTTTAAACAATACATTGTTTTATTGTAATTATTTCACTTTTTTTGTTCTTTTTTTTTTGTGGGAGAAGGTAATTGGGTTTATTTGTTTTTTGGGTTTTTTTTTTTTTTGATGGAAGTACTGGGGATTGACCCTAGGGATTTGTGCATGCTAAGCATGTGCTCTACCACTGAGCTATATATACTGTTCCCACTTCCTTTGGTTCTGTTTACCTTAAGTAAGCATTTTCTAACAGTATTTACATATTTAAACAATTCATTTTTCTTCCTTCACATGTGTCTGCACCACAAGGATAAAAGATGGGTTGTCCCTTTGAAAGGTTTAGGCATAGGAAGTATCCCAGAAAAGATGCCTTTGTGTTGCTCGCTTCTCTTTGTTATAAAAGCAGCATATTTATGATATTAAAATAGGAAATTAAAAAAACATTTCCCGCACTCTCACCCCCCACAGAAAGCACTGTAAACATTTTAGCCTATACCTGCCAGTCTTTTCTGCAATATATGCTTAGCTGTGACATACTGTGTAACAATTTGCATCAAGCAGATTTTTTTTTGCTTTAAATTTAGTAAGACTCTTACCTTATTATTTAAAACTCTGTAAAAATCATACCTAATGGTTGCATAGCATGACATAACATGAACATATCATATTTTGCTGAAACTTTTCTCTATTTTTGGATATTTAATTTGTTTCCAGTTTTTTAATCACTGTAGATACATAGTAACATCTGCATATTAAGTTGAAAAAGTCACTTTTTAGGGATTACTTGTAGCTCAAAATCAGTTAAGAAATCACCCTCATAACCTAATATGTGTATCTGTTCACACAGGTTTATATAGAGGGAGGGTCCAAGGAAAGCTTTTTTGCCCTAGAGGGCAGTTGGGAAGATTAAGATTTAAGTGAAAGAAGTAGGTAAAAATCACTCTTCTTCCAAAAAATTGACGCTCATTACAGATTTTCAAAATTGCCTTAGAGGTGAAACATAGTGCGAATGTGTTTCATTAGTCAGATTTTTTTTTTTTTTTTTTTTTTTGCTATTAATCTGGAAGAGTTGTTATTTGCAGGCCGGATAAGCAGCAGCTACCAGCAGTTGTACTGATTTTGCTGACTACAACAGTTTTTTCAAATTTCAAATTGGACCGTATTTGCAGTAGAGAACCCTACTAAGTTATGAGAGTTCTAAATACTAAAGAGTCTACAAAGAGTCACTGAAAAGCTTTAGGAAAAGTAGTGCCGAGTTCTGGTGTGAGTCACCGGCTAGATCTCATGTGGATCTGAAATATCCCCCTCACTACTTGAGGTCTGTCGGTAAATTTGCCAAAGCTACTCATCCTGCTAGGAGTGCTCCCTCGGTGTGCACATATCCACACCCAGCGCATCAGGCAGGGCTCAGAGTAAGCCCACTTTGCCCGTCCCCCTCCAAGATACAGGCTGTAGTCTTCCTGCTCTGAACAATCCCCATGCATGGCTTCCAGGCAGCTCAGATTCTGCATTTACTCATTATTTCCTTCTCAAAAACTGCCCCCTCTGCAGTGTCCCCAATCTCTGCAAACATCACCAGTGTGCTATGTTAGAAGAGCCAGATGGCCTGGGGGTGCCAGTGTCTTAATGATGTTAAAATATCCCTGGAAGTGCGGCAAGTCGAAGGTAATCCACTTACTAGAATTGTTCTCGGGGAGGAAACTGTGTGTTTTTTGAAAAGAACTGCTTCAGTGGATGGGTGACTGGTGAGAGAGCCCTCCTAAAGCATTCTACAGTAACTAAATCATTGCTAAATTTCTTCTCCCTGGCGAGTAATTGCAGGGCTTTTGTTTTGCTGGGGAGACTACATACAGGAGTTTGGGACTGGATCTCCCTTGCTCTGAGGAGTAGAAAATAGGCAGATTGCCACTGTCTGGGGTCTTTTCCCCCACAGCCTTCAGCCTCTGGTCTAAACAAATGTTGAGCAATATTTTAAAGATATTTCAGAGGTCTTAAACGCTAATCCTTCAGAGACCAGGCATGTAATTAAGTAAAACTGGATGTAAGGTCATAGGGTTAGATTAGCTCTATGACAAACTATAGAAAATGCCCTACATAGATGTATTTTAATTCATTTTAATTCATATTTTTAAAAAATTGTGTCAGCCAAAACAACATCAGTCCTATATGCTAGCAGGCTGTCGGTTGGGACTTTGGGATTATCCTTTTGAAAGAGTTCCATGTTAACATCTTCTCCAGGGTGTCCAAAACACCCTGTCAGGCCTGCTTCAGAATCAAATCTCCTCCTCCTCCTCAATCCATAGGAGCTGAGATTACTTCCGCTATAATTGACAGCTGTATTCCTGGAAGCAGGATGAAAGAAAACATGAAGACAGGTCGAAAGGGCACCTGGACCCTGTCCTTTAAGGAAGATTTGCAGAAGCAGCTACCATGTCACCCTCCCACCTTCACCTCGCTGGCCAGCACTCTTGCATGTGACCAAAGTGAAAAAAAAAAAAAAAGCAGGCTCCATTCTGGGCCTGCCTGGCCCCAAATGAGGGCTCCATTGCTATGGAAGGGGAATATTATGGGTTGAATTGTGTCCTCCAAGGAAGTACGTTAGAGTTCTAATCCCCTGTGCCTCAGAAAGTGGCCTTATCTGGAAGTAGAGTCATTGCAGATGTGATTAGATAAGATGACATCATCCTGGCATAGGGTAGAACTGTAACCCAATATGGCGTCCTTAGAAGAGGACGGAGCCACACAGCGAGAATGCCATGTGAAGATGGACTGGAGACTAGAGTCATGACAAGCCAGGGAATTCTAAGGACTGCAGACTGCCACCAGAAGCTGGGAGAGGCCTGGAACAGAGTCTCCCTCACAGGTCTTAGAAGGAACCAGTCCTGCTGACGCCTTGATATCGAGCCTCCAGAACTATAAGACGGTACATTTCTGTTGCTTTAAGCCATCAGTTTGTGGAACTTCGTTAATGGCATCTCCAGGAAACACACAGGGAGAAAACAGACATATTGGGAGACCACTAGCATCAGTAGTCAAATCCCAGTAGCTCATTCTCTGCAACATTTCTCAATGCCGAGCCTTCATTTTTTATTTCTACTGCTGTCGCCCTACTGCATGAGCGCTGTCACGGATCTCCCTGCCGCCATCTTGCATCTCCCTGTCCCCCTGATCACTGCCACCAGAATCATCTTCCTGAAAGTATAGGTCAGCTTGTAACATTCCTCTCCTCAAAAATAGTCAGTGACTCCCCATGGCCTACAGAAAATCTCACTCCCTTGGCTTGCTGTTCAACATCTTCCATTTATCTGACCTAAACCCAGTGTTTTGACTTCCATTACTGCATCTTTTAAAATAATTGTGCATTCCATTATCATAGGAATACCCTTCCAAAGTCAACATTTACTTTCACTCTTCCATGCCCCTCAGTCACTAATGATTCATAAAGCACCTTCTCCATCTGTCAAAATTCTACTCATCTCTCAAAGCCTAGCTCTGGCAAAAAAAATTCTTTAATAATGCCTATATTTGCAAACACTTTGCCAGCTAGGTAGCACTGTCACATTATACTAAGTGGCAATCATAGCATCTTTTCCTGGTGGGGCAGCCTGTGAGTATCCCTGCATAACCACCGTCACCCTCCTAGCTCCTAGCAGGAGGGTGCCCTGGGATGCCCTTCCCATGGAAGTAGCCATTTCATAGGGAATAGTCAGCAAGCATTCTCTCTCTTTTGTAAGTTGGAAAGTGTATTCCCCAATAGTTTGAAATTATGTGAAGCAGCTAATTAAACAATCCCCTTGGGTCCCAGGCTCTTTATCCAGAAAAGGTAAGCCTTTGGGGGAACTGGTATCACAGAAAATGTGGAATGCAGGGATGGTGGGATGGGTTGCTACTTCTTACCATATTAAGGAACTTTTCTCCAGAATCAAGGGCAGCTAAAATGTCTGCAGGCCATTTATTGGCCCTCTGTGTTAGTTATCTTCAGAGCTAGTTAAAAGTCCATTTTAGAAACTAGTATAATAAACTTCTAGCACTAAAGAGGAGTTCAACAAAAGTAAACCAAACACCATCATTTTGTTTTCAGGAAACATGATTTACCACAAGAGATGGCAGCATTAAGCAGCTTTGCCAAATGCCAGAAGCCAGTTTAAATGAATGTGAAGTTGACCAACTGAGAGAGGAGAGAACCCTGGATTCCCTCATTCTGAGGGAAGACTCTGGTAGCCAAGTGGACAAGTTGGAGCCCAGGTTGGTTCTGACACCTCATCCCCGACCCCAGAAGCCGAGCATCCACTTTGGCATTCCTCTCAAAAATTCATGTGTCAGAAAAAGCAGATGAATTGCTCATATCGCTGGCACCTGGACTCTGAACACGGAAGAAGGTAACAGAGGATGTTTGGAAGGTCACCTGGGAACACAGTGATATGGCTGGGCTAAGCCATGATTCTGTGTAAAGTCGGAATCTGCTGAAAGGACCTCTGAGAAATATTTCACTAGTACAAGCCCCCTCGTCCCTGTTCTTCCTGTTTCACTAGGTATATGATGACTGGAGCTGCAGGAGCCGTCTTGTAGCATGAAGAAGAGAATCAGAGAATCTCAGAGCCATCTACTCTGATGTCCGTAACCTGCTGAACCAATGCCGGCAGTGGCCTCCTTCAAGACTTCTTGTGATGTGAGAAAAATATCCCCCGTTTGTTTAAAGCAATGTAGTAGGGACTTCTGTCACGTGCTGCTAAATGATGATACAAGGAGCTACTTGGGTTGATTCCTGACATGCTTCAAAAAGTGCTGAGTCATAGAATAGAGGATAGTATTAAGGAGATCAGGGTTCAAATGTATGTATTTTTTATTTAATAAACACTCATGTAACACTTATTGTGGACGAGGCTCTGATCTAAGCACTTTGCAAATATTAACTTTTCTTAGCCTCACTGAGGATGGTTACTATTGTTATCTGTATTTTACATAAAAGGAAATGGAGACACAGAGAAAATTAGGTAAACTGCCCAAAGTCACACAGCCAGCAAATGGCAGAACTGGGATATGAAACCATGTGTTTTGGGTTCTTAATCATAACACCATGCTCCCCGATGCTGCCAGTCAGTGCGAATCACACCCCAGGTTTGATTCTCCTTCTGCTACTGATCAGCCATGTAATTTTGGTTGTGTTTTCTCATCTGTTACAGTTCCCACCTCCCCTCACAGGCAGCTGCCTCCTCCACCCACACTAATATCTGAAACATATCATATGAAACAGAAACAACATCTGTATCTCAGCATCTTTGTGGACATCATTATCTGATGCATAAAGATGAGAAAATTTTACATATGAATTCCCTGAGCCACAAATCATTTTATAATAATTGTCATAAAACTTCCATTATTGACAGTCTTTTTGTTATCATTTGATGATGTCATTTAGTTTCATAGTAACTGAGGCATCTGAAGTTAACTTTCAAAAATTTGAGCTATCTTCTTTTAATGAATGCTTTATCAGTACTTACTTATGTTCCATTTCTTCATCATCCCTTTCACATAAACTACATTTCATCTCCAGATTATGAAACAATAATTATATTGTTTCATTGATTTTTCAAAATTACATAATGATATTCCTTTACATCTTGCTTAAACTGATGAATTATTTTCTTTCAACATACTCTTTTCTTCTACTTTAATATATATTGGAAAACTTATACTATGGAAAATATACTGTGGAAAACAGTATGGAGATTGCTCAAAAAATTAAAAATAGAACTATCATATGATCCAGCAATTCCACTCCCAGGTATTTATACAAAGAAAACAGGGACACTAATTACAAAAGATGTATGCACCCCTCTGCTCATTGCTCATTATTTACAATGGCCAAGATGTGGAAGCAACCGAAGTATCCATCAACAGATGAATGGATAAAGAAGATGTTAAATATATATATATATATATATGTATGTATATGTATATATACACACAATGGAATACTACTCAGCCATAACAAAGAATGAAATCTTGCCATTTGTGACAACATGGATGGAGCCTACAGGATATTATGCTAAGTGAAATAACTCAAAGAAAAATAAATACTGTATGATTTCACTTATAGGTAGTATATAAAAACAAATGAACAAGGATAACAAAACAAAAACAGAGTTATAGATACAGCGAAGAAACAGGTGGTTACCAGAGAGGAAAGAGGTGGGGGAAGGAAAGAAATAGTCGAGGGAGATTAAGAGGGACAAACTTTCAGTTGCGAAATAAATGAGTCATGGATATGAAATGTACAGTGTGAAGAATATAGTCAGTAACTATAATATTTTGTATGGTGAGATTTCATAACTAGACTTATCATGGTGATCAGTTTGAAATATATAGAAATATTGAATCACTATGTTGTGTAACAGGGACTAACATAGTGTAGTGGGTCAATTATACTTCAAAAGCAAACAAACAAACTCAGAAAAAGAGATTAGATCTGTAGTTACCAGGAAAAATGTTGTGCATCTACACTGCTTATGGATGATCTGTACTTTCTCCTTGGTAGCTTGCTGAATTTTTTAAAGTAATTGATGTTATGCATAATATTATGTATCTAGATGTAGATTATATATTTAACATGCTTGTGCATTTTCAATATTTATTCAGTTCTGGAAAATTTTCAGGTACTCTTTATATAAACTATTGAATATTCCCTCTCCTCATTCTCTTTATTCTCTTCTTTAGAAGCCCCTGTAGGAAAACTCTTCCATCAGTTTTCCATGTCCCCTAAATTCTCCTTCATGTTTCCTATCTCTTTATCACTCTGTGATGAATTCAGGATTATCTCCTCAAATCTGTCTTCTAACTCACTGGTTTACTCTTATGTCGCATCTAATCTACTATTAACTCCTATATTGAAGGCTTTTATTTCAACAACCTTATATTTTTTCACTTTTACGATTTCAATTAGGTTCTTTCTTATATTCATTTGTTCTTGATTCACAGTCATTGCTTCCCTTTTGTGGACTAAATACTTTATTTCTTTGAATGGTTTAAACATATTAATAGTCAAGTCCCTTTCCAATGAGTCTAATATTTTTACTTCCTCAGAAATTAACTTTTCCATTTATTGAGTCTGTAGGCTGTCTTTCATGATAATTAGGTATTTTATATCTTTAAAGAGTTCATCACATGCTCTGGGGCCTTATTATTGAGCAATTTTGTGTTGATTTTGCCCTGACTCTATGGGATTCAATAGTTCAAAAGGAATTTTTACTTGGTTTTATGACGCTGGGTGTCTGAACCTATGTGAATGTATTTTGTCCCTGGTCAAAGACAGGTAGCTTGATTTAGCTCTCAAACTCCAGCTGAAGGGTGAATTTCAAGTCCCTATTCATGGACGTGTCAGTGATTTCCTGCTCTCTGCTTAGTGCAAGGAGTCTAATGCCAGGAGTCTTGATTCTGATCCATCACAAGCTTAAAATTCTCAGTTCCTGAAGCAAATATTTTGGTTCTCATTGAGAAGACCCCAGGGGATGTTGTGGATCCCTAGAAAATGTAATTCCTATAGAAGACAAGCTCACATACAATAAGTGTAACGTAGTACTAATCACTAGCAACAGCATGAAAAATGAATAGAACAGAGGTTGAAAAGATATACAATAAATCAATAACTAAGGTTGCACTAAAGATAGACGAGGAAACTGCCTTACCTACATTATACGAATCTTCCACCGAAAAAAGTATTCATATGCTACTTGTGTAATTTAAAAGTTTATGTATTTGAAAATTAATGTAAAGAAGAAATATGTTTCCTTCAGTGCAATAAATGTAGACATTAACATCAAAAAGAGTCAATTTTTAATATCAACTGGAAATAAAAATACAGACTTCTAGATAATCCCTGTAACAAAGAGGGAAAAAACCTAACAGCATAATTGTGTGAGATGTAGACAAATTATAACTTAAAATCAAATGTATTAGAAATAATTGAAATCTATCACTTAGGAAATTCAAAAAGAGCTAAATAAATCAGGAGAAACAGAAAAATATCTAAAAGCAATTATTTAACAAAGAGAAAGCCAAACATTAGTTTTTTGGTAAAAACAGTGAACTATTATTTGAAAAACTATAAAAACAAAACAAAACAAAATGAACAACCAAACTCTGGTAAATTTAGCCAAAAGAAAACACAAATATAATATTAGAAAAGAGAAAAGAAGTATAAAAAAGAAGAAATTATAATTTTAAAATAAAGTTTATGTACATTCTTGCAAATAAAAATTGAAAATAGATCTTTTTCTAGGGAAAGAAAAGTTTAATTTTACTAAATGAAGTCTAGGAATCCTAAAAAAGATTCATATCCATAGAAAATCTGGAAATTTTATCAAAACTCTGACAAAATTGCTCTGGGCCCTGTTGGTTTTCTCAGAAATGTTTAATCAAATATTTAATAAACAGTTAAGTTCTATATTATTTAACTATTGTAAAGCTCTAAAAAGCATAACTTTGATATAGAAAACCTTATAAATATAATCACATAATCATGGCCTAATATCTCTGATAAACACAAATAAAAATGATCTATTATGAAATACCAAATCCAGCAGTATATTAAAAGAGTAATATATTTTATCTGATTAAATCTATTCAGGAACACAAAAATTATTCAACGTTGAAAATACGAACATTTAATTTTTAGTAGATGCTAAAAGGGCATTTTCTAAATCTCAACATTCCTTCTGATTAAAATACTTAGCTGTGAGAGTAGCAAACTTTCTTAATGTGATAAGGAATATTTTTCAGAAATCCAGAACAAATATAATACTTAGTAATTAAATATCAAAGGTAATTATATTGAAGTCATAAAGAAATCTTTTGGCTTATACCACTGTCAGTCAATAATATTCTGAAACTTCTAACCAATGAAAGAATATAAGAAAAAGAAATCAAGTATACATATTGGAAGAAAATGTACTATCACTTAACAAAAATTATATAACCTCCTAGAGCAAAACCGAAAAAGTTATATGATATATTAACAGCAACAAAGTAAGTTTAGGGAAAAAGGCAATTCAAGAGTAATATATCAAAAATCAATGACAAGTTAGAAAATGAAATGGGAGCGAAGACTCATTAACAACATTGATAAACATATTTAGAAATAGAGCCAACAAGAAAGACACAGGCCTTTAATGAAGTACAAAAAGAAGACTGAAATAAAGAAGAAACATAACCATTTTGGGGATCAGTATAAAGTGATAAATTATAATAAGGTTATTGCAGATACTATTGAAAACTAAATGTAGCATTTTCAGAACCTTGAAAAATTAATGTTCAATTTCATTTGAAAATGAATAAATAAGTTAGAACAGGCAAGGAAAATATAAAAGAGATTAATGAAGTCTAGACCTGTAATTTATTAGAACATATCACAAAAATAACAAATGTCCCAGGAGAAAATAATTTTTATGTGGGGAGCACCTGCTAAATAACAACATGATAAAAACCATAGAGAAAAAGATGAATAGAAATGACTATATAAACAAAGACAAAAGACAAATGACAAAGGAGGGAAATTCAACAGTCACAAATCTGTGAGATAAAGGAAAACATCCCCATGGGAAATACACAAATTATGAACATAAAATTCATAAAAGAATTTAGGCGATCATTAAACATTTTTAAAAAGACACTCAAACTCACTTCTGAGAGTGAATTTCATGTAGCCTAGCAAAAAATGAAAGGATTAAAAACTTACAACATTAGGTATGACTGTAGGAAAACAGGGTTTTTCATACTTTCTTGGTAGAGGTATAAATTGGAATGATAGATCGTTCTAGTAACTCTCTTCTAAGAATTTACCATGCAGAAATATTGCCCAAGTAATCACAGATGTGTGTATAATGCTGCTACCTTCAGCAAAAACATAAACGTAACCCAACTGTTGATGATCAAGGGACTGGTTAAATGAACTATGATACCCACATATGAAAGAGTGGAATACTATGCAGCTATTAAAAATGGGATGATTCTGTGTGTATTGATGTAGAAAGATGCCCAATGTTTATTAAATTAAAAAGCAAGTGCAAGTTGAATACACACATGCATACAATATGATATATTTTTGATAGTATGTTTACATACTTTTGCATAAACACAGTTAAAAGCTGGAAGGATGTATACCATATGGTTTTCTCTGAGGAATGGGATAGAGATTTTCACTATTTTCTTCCTTTTAAATGATTTTTTCAATGATGCTTATATTATTTGTAATTAGAAAATATAAAACAGACATAAAAAGTAAGAAATATATGGTACAAAAGGAAACTCAGAACTAAATTTGCACATAGCTCTGGTTTTAAATGTCTAAAGGAAAGAAATTTTAAAATAAAATTACTTAGGCTAGTCCTAAATCTCTGGAGTCAGACAGGTTTCACAGAGATTTTTACCTTGCTTTCTCCACTGATTTCTCTGGGATTATATGCAGCGGTGATGGATGGAGGGTCTAGAAGGATTTGCCTGGGTTCAGGATGCCAGTGTGTGGCGCCAGAGAGTCAACAACCCGCAACTGCAATGCAACTGCCAGAGCAGCGTTGGGTCCCCCAGTCAAAAAAAATCAGAAGCCCGTGTGTGTCAAACCAGTAATGTGATCTATCGAGCCATTTTTTAAACATCTCTAAATAGTCTTCCATTGTTCCATGCACCGTCACTAAAAGCCAAGGAAGATGATAAGCAGTTGCTATCAGGTAAAACCACCTGAGGCAACTGCTAGTTTGGGCAGAGAGATGCTCTAAGGACATGAAAACATATCTTTAATGTAGCAGGACATTGACTTGTAGGGAATAAAAAGAATATTAGAAATTAACTTGGGTGCTCTTCTGGGACACAGACCACTTGTGATGGAAGCAGAAGTTCCCTCAGAGAAAATTACAGCAAATAGGCCACAGCTACACAATAAAGAACAGCCCCAAATATACAAATGAACATGCCTCTTTGAACAAGTAACTGTATATCTTTACAGCATCACCTTCAAGGCTAACAAATTTCATCTCCTTTACAGCTTTATAAGTCTTCAGCAAGACAATTTGAAAAACACTGCAGTTTATTAAAATTTTACCCCATACATATTTGTAAAAAGGGATTGGATGGGAGGGAAATCCATATGGTAGTAAATTAAATTTAAGAATTATTAATTAGCTGACACTTTCATCTAAGTAGGAGAATCATGAATCTTTCTCAGCATTTCCTTTTAAAGAGGTAATAAAGTTAGGCTGTAAAAGGATTCACAACATCCAGCTGGAACAATAGTTGATAAAGTCCAGGCAAACAGTTATTGGCACACACTTGCCTTTCTCCTTATAGGAAGGGAAATTTCAAGAGTAACTCTGCTAACAGAGTAATTTTTATGGAATGAAGGCAACATTGTGCAGTAAAATGTATATTTGACTAGAAGGTAAGACTACTGGGTTTAGGCCCAGTTCTGCTACTTACTAATACGTGAAATTACATAGCTCATCTTGGACAACCTTTCCAAACACTAAACCTCAATTTCTTTATCAAAAGATGGGCTTGAACTAGATGTTTATAGTTCTCAAATATAATTGCAGATTTTAACAAAATGCTTCAGGGTATATATATCCAGGTTACTAATTCACAGGGAATTGATAATAATGTTAGAATGTGGAGGAATTCAAAGAAGAGTCATCTAAGTAAGGACTTCAAACCTATTAAAATGAAAAATAAAGAAAATGGGAATGAGCAAAAGAAGGAACAGTAGGAAAGAGAGGGGGAGAGAAAAAGGAAAGGGAGAAGTGAAGGAAAGAAAGAGAAAGAAAGAGCGGGAGTAGGTTAAATTTAGAATGATTTCAAGTTTTAATCTACAAACTCATCTTTATTGACAAAGTTGATTCTGTTTTTCAATGATACTGTTCTTAAAATGTGCTTTTAACTGAAAAAACTCAGCAAAAAAAGCAGAAATTGTTCTTAAATGAGAAAAAAATTTAGGAGGATTTGGGGGCTATTTCCTGACTTTATCTAAATATATATTCAATTCTACACTATGTTTTGTGGTTTTTACTGACCAAAATTATAATAGTGGTTGTCTTTAACAGTGATCTTTCCTTGTTTAAGGCTACAGAAGTCACGACTGGTAAATTTGATCAAGGTAAACTATTTGCTTCAGTTCTTTTTATTGGACATGAAATTGATATAGTAAAAATCTGAAGATCAAATAAATATATCTGGAAATAACAAAACCATTGGTTATGTAAATTAAAAATTCTTCTCATTTTGGGATCCTTTTTCTAACAAGTATGTTTATTTAATTTGAAAAATCTGAACAAGTATTTTTTTACCCAACTCCCAAAATCAGATTTAGCAGCTAACATAAACCCTAGTTCCTTTAACAATTGCGTAGAATAGGCTGTGTCAATAAACACAATCTAGGTGTTTTTCCTTATATTCCACTCATTTTAATTTATAATTAATGTCTATTATTATTTAATAAAGTTATTCTCTGTTTGTAATTATTGACACCTTTGTATTTAAGTGCTCCTTCAGTCTAGACAGGATACACTTATCTGTATTATAAATAATAGATAAATGATTAGTGTGCTATTTGCTGTTAATGTGATTGATGGAGTCCCCATTACACTATTTCTCAGTTCTTATTTTAGCTCTGATGCCAGTGGGCTCTGTCATTGTACAATGCCTACAACGCCTGCATAAAAATGAATGAGGCTCCTCATGTTTCTCAAATCTGTTCTTTTTGTTTTGTCGTTTCATAAAAATGGTGTTAAAAATGAAATGGTACAAAATGGAGCTTCAAATCAGGGTGTATTTTGCTCAATTACCACATTGCTATATAAATTTTTTTTTCAGAGGCAGAATCTTGGGACTATTTGTAGGAGGTGTGAAGGAAGAGAGTCTAGAATAGGAGTGCCTTTTCAGGGCTGGGTTTACCGAGGTGATGCAGAACGACAACGTGGAGCTGCTGCTTCCTCTGTGCAAGTTCACAGAGCTTGTGAAGGGTGACCGGAAGGCTGAGGCTGGGGACTTCAGGTGAACCTCAGGAAGGCTGAAAAGGCCTCTGCCCATCAAGCAAATGTCCATGCATCACCCTTACGCATCCTAAAAGTAAAAGAAACCTAGTGCATGTTTGGAAACATCCTTGCTTTATTTCTGTCAAAAACAGGAAACAAAGAATAGGCTTAAATTACATGCAATATAATGTGTATGTGTAGTCAAACTGTAATAATTCTACGTAATAAGACTGAAAAAGGAAAAAAAGAATAGGCTTATATTAAATGCATATATTACATATATATATATATAATGTTTATAATGAGAATTAGATTAAAATTGGAGAAAACATATTCATAATTACAAGATATAAAGTTCTAACATACCTAGTGTCCAGGTTATGGTTTCTAACTCTATTCTCCAATAAGAGAACTAGGCTTTTTGGGGAAATGGCTGATTCTAGGACTGGGGCAGGCAATACACAAGATAAGCCTGGAGCATTTTGTAGTATCAAAAAGCAAGGAACTCTTCAACAGCAATGACAGAATCAAAGATGGCGGTATTCCAGAGGGAAACAGGAGCCAGCGGAAAGAGCTCCCGGTGGCCAAAGCTGGAACAATTTGAGCAAGAAAAGATATAATGTAATATTGAGTTATAACCCAGAGTATTTAACAAATATCCATGCGTTTCTTCCTGGTATAAATAAATGAATGAATGAATAATGAACCATGCAGGAGATTTCCAAATAGTTTGTGTAGATAGTGCCTCCCCAAGGAGGTGGAGAATAACTTCCACCCCTGAAGTATGGGTTACTCATGGTGATGCGGGTCCAAAGAGCACAGTATGGGAAAGAGGGGAGGAGTGACCTCACAGTGGAGCAGCCTTAAGAACATCACCTCAGCCGGGTGATCAAGCTTCACATTGTCAGTGGTAAGTCATGTTGACAGCGCGTACCCTTGAGATGAGGTGGTGAAAATAATGCTTTACCTTTGTGTTCTTCCTCCCCCAAATTCACAACGCTTGTCTAGTCATGAGGGAAAAAAAATCATACAAGTACAAATTGAGGGAGATTCTCCAATGTGCTGGAATAGTATTCCTCAAAACTGTCAAGGTCATCAAAAAAAAAAAAAAAAAAGTCAAGTCTGAGAAAATGCCACAGTCTGGAGGATTCTAAGAAGACATGTGAATTAATGATATCCTGGGTAGGATCCTGGAATGGGAAAAGGACAATAGGTAGAATCTAAGGACATCTGTGTGAAGTGTGGACGTTAGTAAGTAATGATGTATCAATATTGACTCCTTAGTTGGGACAAATGTACTTTGCTAATGTCAGGTGTTAACAACTGGAAAAACTAAGTACAAGGTTTATGGGAACCTTCTGTACTCTCTTTGCAAGTTTCTTATAAATCTAAAACTTTACTAGAATAAAAAATTCATTTAAAAATGAATTTTTAAAAAGTTTTAGCTTTAAAAAAAGTAAATAGAAGTCCTAATTCATAGGACTCCAATAATCCAAGATTTAGACTAAAAATTACACCTAAAGCTGTTTGAAACAGAATTAATCAAGATAGCAAAAAGTTAGAGAAAATTGGGGAACATATAAATAAAATTATCATGTTAGGCAGCCATTTGGTGTCAATTTTTAAAAGGTATCCTGGCATATGAAAATGCATATAAAATAATACTAAATGAAAAGATGATATACAATTATATACATAATGTGAACAACAAATACTCACTTAGAAAAACAGGCAAAGAATATAGCTGGGCAAAACAAATTTAAATGGTAAAGGAGACACATTTGAAACTATTTTTAAAAATTAAAAATAGCAAAATACAGGACAACTGTGAAAAGGGCAGCTGACACTACCCAACATTGTTGGTGATAGTATATTTTGGTCCAAGCATTTGGGGGGAATTTTAGCATTATGTTTTGAAAGACTTCAAATAGGCATACCATGGTCCTATTTGAAGTTGCAAGTCCTGAGTCTGACTACCCCAAGATATTCAAAGCCCCTCTTCCTGCCTTGCCCTATTATGGAATCAGGAAGGGTAAATAACCACCCATCTTGGTAGCAAGGATGTCCTTCGATGGAATGAAGGTACACGTCCCTGGGGAGCCCCTTTCCAAACAAATGATGAAGTTTCGCAAGGGGAAAGCTTTGAGCTCTTCCTGCTTTGGACCAACCTTACTAACACATGTATGTAAGTGCAGCAGCCATCTTGCCACACAGAGGATGCAAGCCAAATGACAAATTTGGCAAAGCTGAAAATCAGAAGACAGGCTTTCTGATGGTATCCTTGAGCACCTGTATCAGGCTGTCCCTGACTCCTGACTTTTTTGTGGCCTGAAACAATTAAACCTCTTACTTTTAAAAACCACTGTGGTCAGATCTTTTTGTTGCTTGTAGCCAAATGCAATCTTAATAGTTTCAAGAAAGAAATAGGGAAATAGCGCTTTGAAGGGTATAACTTGAAGCAAACTTTCTACAGGCAATACAGCAACATGTGACAAAAACTTTTAAACTTTAATACGTATGTATTTCCCCTACTTGCATTTATTCAATGGGAAAAATGACAGATGTGCAAAGATTTTTAAATATATGGATATTAATTTGACCACTGTTAATAATATAAGAAAATGACTCCTTCATGTCCCAACAATATATTATTTAGCTAAGTATTGTAAAATATTTGCATAAATTCTGGTACAATCATCCAACAGAAATCTTCACAGTTATTAAAATTCAGGTTGTATAAATTCACAGGAAAAGTTTCATAATAAATGTAACAAATTTTTTTAAAGATGTTGGTGCCATCTGATTTTTAATAATTATAATAATTATTATTGATACATAATATTAGTGGAGTATAATAATAAATATAAATATATAGTAGTCTATACTATCTTGATATATAATACATATATGTTAATATATGATATGATATATAATCTAATTATAAAGTTTAATGTAATTACCTGGTATAAAATACACAAAAGTATAATTATATTTATGTGGACAGAAATATTTTGGGTGGTAATCATATTGCAATATATAAATGTAAAAAAAGCAACATGCTATACACTTTAAACTTCCACAATGACAGTGTCAATTATACCTCAATTAAAAAAAAAAGAAAAAATTAGGGGGAATTTAACCAAAATTATAATAGTGATTGTCTTTGTAGTCATCTTTACTTTTTTGCATTATATTTCACAGTTTTTGCATTATATTATTCTATATTTTCAAAGTTTACATTAATCTTGTATTACTTTTTAAACCAGAAAAGAATGCATATCATTTTTTTAAGTTTAAATCATGCTTCGAAATAGGCTATGATATGAAAGTAAAGTCAATAAAGTTATTTTTCAAATGGTTTGAGATAGCCTTACTCCTGATTAAATGCATTCCACCATGAGAAGAATTACTCTGCTTTGTGTTTTAGGGTCTAGAAAATCACAATTTTGTTTAACTGTGAAGCTAGTCTTGCACGTGTCAATACAACTTTCTTATGTGTTCCATGGAGTAGAGAGACAACAGTGTTTTAAACACAGACCTTGGAAAATCTGGAAATTTGAGCTCTAATTTTGGATTATTTACATCTTCAACTGTGTTTCCACTAAGTCTCTTCACTCTTTGGGAATTCTATTTTCCTATATGTAAAAGGATATCTTCCATTATTAAATCAGGAGACATTCTGGGAAAATGATGTGTTCAATGACACTATGACCCTGGCAAAGGGTGAGCTGAAGTGCTTTTCTTTCATTTTAACACATACTACCTCACTCATCTCCAGAACCTCCCAAAAGGCAGATAAGCAACAGATGTTACCATTACAATCATTGGATGAAGCAGTGGAGTAAACAGGAGTAGTGGGATGAGGATAAGTTGATTTGCAGAGCACGTGGGAGGAGAAGCTTTCAGAGCCAAGGAGGAATCCAGGGTTACAGTATCAGGTGAAAATGTACTCGCTCAACATTCCAGAGAAGAAACTCCTTCTCTGTTGCCGGGCTTCTCCAGGCTATTTAAGGCCATCTCCCAGGGTAGAATGAGAGACAGCAGCTCATGTGACTACCCTACGAAGTAGAAAATGGCACAGTACGTGGAGAAAAACCCAGGAAAGGATTCAAATTAGCACACTTTTGGTCCCTTTGTAGTTTTTTTAGGCTTTCCCACCTAAAAAGGACTTGCTATCTGTGCAATTTGGCGGCCTCATGTGTTCTTTATCCCTGGCGTGGCTAAGTTAACCAACCTGACTGGGATAAGGATGGAGGAGATTCCTTCTATCTTTACTTTCTTAAAAAAAAATTAAAGTAGTTTGGAAAAAAACAAAACAAAAAACACTTAGACTTGAGGGGAGATATGAAAATGTAGAATGGCATACAATGTACCCCTGAAAAAAATGTCAGGACTGTTCCCTCTTTCTCTGTTTATTTATGCTAACCTGGATGGGGAAATGTGGCAGTGTCTACTTTCTGAGGTTTTTTTTTTTTTCATTTTTATAAAAGCCTGGAATCTTACCTGTGTAGCTTCAGGATGTGGGCTACTCTTCACATACTGTGATTCCAGTTATGTGCTAATCAAACAGTTTTTACTCTTGTGTTGAAAAGATAGAAATGCTGTCTGAAGAATGATTGAAAATTCAGGACAGTAATTTTGAAAACTGAGTTTACCAAGTGCAATGACCCCTATGACAGTCATTGCTTTAAAATTGTGACTGAGTTTCCCTTTTTCACAGAAATTCCAATGAACCGTGTCTCTTAGTGTCTCAATCGCATTTCTCAGTGCAGAAGAGATTGAAGTTACTCTTGGATCCCCACACATACAGGTGGTTGAATTTTACCCAGAGCCATTTTATTCTAATAAGTCGTTTGGGACATCAGGTGGCTCATCCATTGACTCTCTAAAGTTAGTTCCTCTTTGCCATGCTCTGAGCCCAGAATTTTATGATGACCCAGATACTAACTCCACACTCCTTTTTATGACCCATGTTTGAGACATGCTGGGCAGCACCAGCAGGATCTCGAATGGCAGCTTCATACATTCCCACACCCATTGTCACTTTCTGACTCCAGTGTCAGTTTGGGAGCATGTAAAATACCAAGGTATGTCTCAGCTGGCAAAAATGAGAGCCAACAACAATTTTTATTTTAAAGTCTATCACTTGATGAAAACCCAAGCTTCCACATGTCTTTTCTCATCTTTCTACTACCGCCTACTATGCATACTGTTTCCGAGACTAATACTTTAGAATTCATTGAAGTAGTGGAATATGAGCTTTCATTTTCATTAATAATTTAGTTAAACTATTCCCTAATAAAAGAAAGCAGAGCTCCATAGAGAAATGTCTGACTCCAGGAATGAGACCAAAAAAATACAACATAAATATTTTGTGGTCCAGAAAGTAAGGAGATGCTTAAAAATGATGGGGAAAATGTCAAAAGTATACAGAAGTCAATTTGAGTGGAATTCCAATGGGCAAATCTGGGACCATTTGAGCAAAAAATAGATTAATTAATAATGATGATAATGGATTAAAATCCACAGACTGAAATAACAAGCCATGAATGTATACTGATGTAAATAGACAATTGAAACAAACAAACACATGGGGAGAGTGGAAAGCTCTTCCTCCAACTAACAAATAGAGAAGGAAGGGTGGAAATGGAAAATCATCACTTGGCAACCAACATGGTAGTTATTGTTTCAGGCAAGAATCATCAATAGATGCTAAAATTACTGGGTGAAAAATATGATTAAAAATAGAATATTTATATAGTCTCAAAGCATCTCTCTACAAGTTATTTATTGATTAAAATGGGGAAAACAGTAACTACAATGAAGAAACCTAGAAGATACCATCTTAACCAACTAATGAAAGCTAACATTACTGGCAGCAAGATGGTGATCAGAAGCACGTGTCTCCTGATGTGCTATGTGGAAGAAGATACATTATCGTTTCTGTGGAACTTTTACCCAAAATAAGTAACCTGAATTTAATCTTGAGAAAATATCAGATAACCATAAGTTCAGAAATATTTCTAGGAGAATTGCTTATTTAGGTCTTTTGCCCATTTTTGGATTGGGTTGTTTGGTTGTTTCTTATTAAGTTGTATGAGCTGTTTATATATATAAAAGACCTAAACAAGCAATTCTCCTATGAAGACATACAAATGATCAATAGGCACATGAAAAAATGCTCAATATCACTAATTATCAGAGAAATGCAAATCAAAACCACAATGAGGTACCACCTCACACCAGTCAGAATGGCCATCATTCAAAAATCCACAAATGACAAATGCTGGAGAGGCTGTGGAGAAAAGGGAACTCTCCTACACTGCTGGTGGGAATGCAGTTTGGTGCAGCCACTGTGGAAAACAGTATGGAGATTCCTCAAAAGACTAGGAATAGACTTACCATATGACCCAGGAATCCCGCTCCTGGGCATATATCCAGAAGGAACCCTACTTCAAAATGAAACCTGTACCCCAATGTTCATAGCAGCACTATTTACAATAGCCAAGACATGGAAACAGCCTAAATGTCCATCAACAGATGACTGGATAAAGAAGATGTGGTATATTTATACAATGGAATACTACTCAGCCATAAAAACTGACAACATAACACCATTTGCAGCAACATGGATGTTCCTGGAGAATGTCATTCTAAGTGAAGTAAGCCAGAAAGAGAAAGAAAAATACCATATGAGATCGCTCATATGTGGAATCTAAAACAAACAAACAGAGCATAAATACAAAACAGAAACAGACTCATAGACATAGAATACAAACTTGTGGTTGCCAAGGGGGGCGGAGGGTGGGAAGGGATAGACGGGATTTCAAAATTGTAGAATAGATAAACAATATTATACTGTATAGCACAGGGAAATATACACAAGATCTTATGGTAACTCACAGAGAAAAAAATGTGACAATGAATATATATATGTTCATGTAAACTGAAAAATTGTGCTCTACACTGGAATTTGACACAACATTGTAAAATGATTATAAATCAACAAAAAATGTTAAAAAAAAAAAAGAAGTATTTCTAAAACTAACTGACCAGCACTCTTCAAAATTGACAAGGACATGAAAGACAAAGAAAGAATGAGGGTCAGTTCCAGATGAAAGGAAATTAAGAATATGTGGCAACTAAATGTAGCATGTGATCATGGATTGGCTCCTGGAGGAGAAAAATGACATTAGAGGAATGACTGTTAAAAATGTGAGTAAGATTCAATGATTGTGCTAGCCAATGTTAATTTCTTTATTTTGATCATTTGTTTATACCTGATGTTAACTTTTGTGAAATTTGGGTGAAGGTGTATGGAGAATCTTTGTGACTTTTATAAATCTGAAACTATATGAAAAATAAGTCAAAAATTTAAAAATAAATATAAAAGATGAATAGAAAAATAATTTCACATTTCCCATGGAATTTGAAGTGCATTTTAGTTGCAACAATCCTGTTAAGTCGTATCCACATTTTTAAGATAAGGAAAAAGTTCGGAAAGTCACTTGTTAATTGTGGGGTTGATGAATGTTGACTTCAAGACCTTCTGATTTCAAAGCCTTAAAAGATAAATGGTACTTTAGAATTCAATTTCATCATATAATTATGCTGTTACTATTTTGCTTTAAAAATCATCTTTATTGAGGACAAATTTACATGCAATGATATGTACCTACTTTAAAGGTAATGTTTGGTGAGTTTGGAGAGATATAGATAGTCATGTAACCATCACCATAATCAAGATACAGAGCATTCTGTCGACCCCCAAAATTCCCTTGTGCACTTTTCTAGTCAATTGCTGTCATTCTCCGAGCTCCGAGCAGTCATATCTGCTTTCTATCCATTTAAATTGAATTTGCCATTTTAGGATCTGATATAAATGGAATCATTTATTGTATATTATGCATATGACTTCTCTTGCTCAGGATAATGTTTTGAGACTCACCCGTGTTGTTGACTATGTCAGTAAATTGTTATTTTTTTTATTGTAGTCATCTTTTGTATGCATATGCCACAATTTGTGTATCCATTCACCACTTGTTGATGAGCATTTGAGTTATTTACAGTTTTGGTTATTGTAAATAAAGTTGCTATGAACATTAATGTACAGGTCTTTTGGTGGACATGTGTTTTCATTCCTCTTGTGTAAATATCTAGAAATGGGATTGCTTGGTTTTATGGTAAGCATATGTTAACTTTATAAGAAACTGTCAAATTGTTTTTCCACAATGGCCTATCTTTGCATCCTATCAGCAATGAATGGAAGCTCCAGTTACTTCACACCCTCACCAACATGGAATATAATCTATCTGGTTACATAGTTTATGTGTTTTTTAATTTAAAATTCTAACGTTTGTTAATTTTTATCACAAAACATAGTGTTCTAATTGTAGAATATTTAGAAAGAGTTGAAACACATTCATAAGAAAACAAATCACAAACACCATGATCCCAACCTGTTGGAGACAACCACTGCTATAATTTGGGAGTGTTTCTTTTTTATATTTTCCTATATATGTTATATATAGTACAGAAGGGTCATATTATATAATAGTTTTTATATCCTGTTATATTTTCACCAACTATATTTTCTTAGCTCTTATTTCTCTAGTCGTTTGGAAGGTAAAATTACATTTTTTTCTATTAGTGATTATCCTTTTGTTATTAAAAGCAGTTAGAAATATTTCTGTCTCTGCTTATCAAGGTTAAGAATGTAACTGTATCAATTAATTACCACCTGTGTAAAATGAGAAATCTTTCAGGCTTTTACTGTCCTTACTGTCTCTCCCCACTTCACAATTTTGATTGATGTAATCTGGAATTTAGATCTAAAGTGTTTTATGGTTGTTTTACATTACTAACTTTCCTTTGAAAGCATTTTTGAAGTTTTCATCAAATTTGCAAAATTTTTATTCTTCAAATAATCTTACCCTCTCTCCAAAACCCAAATCACACATGTGTTAAACCACCTGATATTGTTCCACAGGTTACTGATGCTCAACTTACAGGTAAAAAAAAAAAAAAAAAAAATCAAAAATTTTATCAGAGATCACAAACTTGCAGTGCCTGTTGCCAAATATCTAAAAGCATTTGTTCCATGTATTTTGTTCAGTGCTCCAGCTGTTTATGGTGAGAAGATAAATCTGAGTTCTGTTGTTGAATGAAGTCTGTATAGCAAAGTCTACTATTTTGCTTTTGATTTGCTAAGTTACATCTCACAAAGTCACTGTTTCCTAAATGCGTTTTCCCCTGGATTGACCTGTGTTTCGAAGGCCGTAGAGGGCTTTCTGCTTCACTTTTATGATTCATTTCCTTAGAGTAGGACCTGAACAAGAACAGAGACCATATCAAGCTTGTGAAATAAATAATGAATAAAACGTTGAAATGCTCTCCAGGTCAAAGTGACATTAAATAAAGATGGGCTGCATCTCAAGGGCAGTAACCAGACTCTTCCTTGAAGGGAGAGATTTGCTTCCATCAAGTACAAGTTTATGAGTGCTCACTAGGCCCTTGGAAGGGAAGAGTTAATTAAACAAGAAATGGAAATGGTTTTGGACCAGTTTTGGTTGCTAAGAGTTCTAATATCAATAAAGTCATACCTAAAAATAATAACTACCAAATTAAATAAATAATAAACTAACATTCTGTACCAGGAAAAGGAAAAGAATATATATTATGTAGAGGCAATTAGGACCTTAAGTGTATTTATTTCAGTCTGTTGATTGGAAACCTTTTATGAATGCCGCATGACCTCAAGATAATTGGGATACAGACCCTTTCGTATCTGTCTGAATTCTATTTTCCTAGACTCTTCTCTTGTTTTTTCCCCAGCCTTATGGAGATATTACTGACATACAACATATGTAAGTTTAAGATATACAATGTGATGATTTGACTGCATGTATATGTTACAAAATGATTACAGCAATAAGGTCAGTTAAGACCTCCATTCCCTCACATTATAACCTTCTTTGTGGTGATAATACTTAAGGTCTCGTCTCTTAATAACTTTCCAGTATACAATACAGTATTTAATTATAGTCACCACACTGTGTATTAGGTCCCCAGAACTTATTCGTCTTACAGCTGGAAGTTTGTACCCTTTGACCAACATCTTCCCACTTCCCCCACCCCGGCCCCTGGCCACCACCATTCTACTCTCTATTTCTATTGTTTCAGCTTTTTTAGATTCCACATATAAGTGAGAACATACAGTTTTTGACTTTCTCTGATTTCACTTAGCGTAATGTTCTCAGGTTCCATCCATGTTGTCACCAATGGCAGGATCTCCTTTTTATGGCTGAATAATATCCCATTGTATGTATACCACAACTTCCTTAGCCACTCATGCACTGATTGACACTTAGGTTTGTGTTCATGTCTTGGCTTTGTGAACAATGCTGCAGTGAACCTGGGAGTGCAGGTTGTGTTTTTTATTTCCTTCAGATATAGATGCAGAAGTGAGGTTGCTGGATCATATGGTAGGTCTATTTTTAACCTTTTGAGGGACCTTCTTACTGGGAAACCATAATGGCTGTACCAATTTTTTTTCTCACCAACATTGCACAAGTGTTCCCTTTCCTCCACATCCTCACCAACACTTGTTTTTCCTATGTTTTTGATAGTAGCCATTCTAACGTGTGAGATGATATCTCACTGTAGTTTTGATTTGCATTTCCCTCTTTAATAGTGATATTAGTGATGTTGAGCATCTCTTTGTATATCTATTGGTCATTTGTATGTTTTCTTTGGACAAATGCCTAGATTCTTCCTCTGACTTGCCTGCTCTGTCACTCCTCTCCTGCCCGCTATGTGCCCACACTCATTCTCTCCACCCGATGAGCACCTACACAGTTTTTATGACCCAGCTTCTCTGGGAAACTTCTCCTGGTTCACTCAGATATAGTTTCTTACTTCTTCCTCTGTGCTTCTATACAGTTAGCACTTTTATGTATCATAGTGTATTTTGAGTATTTTTAAATCGTTACCACCATTGGTTTATGAAGACTGTAAATTTCTCCTATTCATACTTTTATCTCTAAATTATAATATTGTAGTTGACACATTCTAGTCATATAATAAAGAAGTGCTGGAAAAGTAAATGAATCAGTGAGTGAGGGGATTAATATAAAACACCCTAATGAGAAGAGATGGAATTTCTTTCATAGAGTGAAACTAGAAGGAATTTGCTCACTATAAATTCATACTAGACAGAACAAAATCAGCTCCTCTCCTGCCAAACCTTCCTAGTTTGGGGAATGGGTTTGTGGAAGAACAACAAAATGTATGGAGAAAAGAAAAGTAGGAGTCAGTCAGAATAGGGAGCACTTCCCTGTGTCTTGATCTCATGGGGAATTTAATTGATTGCCTTATTGAAAGGTATCTTCTTTTAAAGAGTCAGTTTTGTCAAAGGAATCTTTGTGGAAATGTGGAATTTAAGGAACTTTTCCCTTATCATTATAGGAACAAAAGATTAAGTAGATGATTGCATATAGGCAAATTATGAAAAAAATTACAATAGGGCAATTCTTTTGAAATTATAGTATTTTGGGATTCCAAGTATACATGGTATGATTCACTAGAAGACATTCATCTAGTTAAAAACACTGGTTTAAAAAAATATTTTCTTACTCTATTTACTTATTTCTTCTTCAGCTGCCCACAGGTCAAAGAATAAAATGATTATGCAGAAGAGGAATAAAGGGCATTCTCAGGAAACTTAGACAGGCTCCAATTTCAATAAAAATCTCTATTCACCCATCCACTCTACCATCCATATGAGGACCCACGGGTCTAAACAAAAGCACAGTACTAGACAAACAGAATATTAACAAGCATAAAATAAATATTTGTAATGAATTCATTGTCAAAAGCATAATTCTTCTGGAGGAAAGAGGAGGTAGTAACAAACAAGTTCTACCTTGGTCCAGTGGAGGAACTTGGGCATGCAGTGTCACTCTGCTGTCATGGAAAGGAGAGGTCTGTGTTTTACATCTTTTACACCAAACCATTCATCTACTTCTTACAGATAAAAGGGGAAGTCTGTAATTATTATGTTGCTATGTATTAATAGTTAATTTGATGAACACGACAGACTTTAAGTTCTATAAAAATTCACCAAAAACAATTTAAAAAATATCTTAATACAGATAGCTTTCTACCATATTCATATTTTCACTCTGTCTCAACTCTGAGTACGCTTTCATATTAAGTCTAAAGAGAAATATAGAGTCTTATAAAATATTCTTAACTTACAAATATGATAGAAAAAAATAAAGACACTCATTCCAATGATTTCAGTATTATGGCTGACATATTGAGATGCTAAAATACATTTTAATGTTTACAAATAAGAATAAACTCAGTTATGGTAAACATGCATATATATGATATGGTAAATTATATATATGACAAATTTCCACCTCTAATTATGGGAAAGAAGCACAGCACACAATGAATGCACACAATTTTGCATTAAAAGTACCATGGAAATTTGCTGATCCTTTACCAGACATTATCACACTTACCACATATCCTGACATTATATCTCATCTGAATTAGGCACAATTTTCACCTAGAATGAAGAAGCAGATGTTTTTGACTTGAATGATACCATCCATTGAATGTGACAGGAGTTGTGGTGAGTTTCTTGGTCATCGAATAGCAGAGAAAGCAGGCATGAGTGTAAGAAAGAGCTATGGTAAGGGAAGGAGGCTCTGTCAGTAATCTGAAACTGTCACATGACCTGATGAACTTAATTAGATTAGATAGCAAACTAAAATGACTCTGAGGTCAGGGCATTCAACAATCAAAATACAATTCAGTAGTCAGGGCCAAAACTGGGGACATACAGGAAGTCACATCCAAATACCAAGGTCGTGTATAAGAATAAAATCTTTATTTGAAAGTGTCCATGACAGATACTGAACATATGTTGACTTACCTTTCGTGAAACAGGAAATATCTCACAGGAGTAATGTGGCCACCAGCCAGCGTGCATACTCTTGAGCAAGTCACTTAACCCCTTTGATCTTTAATTTCTTTATGTAAAATTCATACAGCTAGAGCCCTTTAGTGCTGCGATCTCCATAGCACAAAGCACTCCAATTCCTATACACTAAAGACTAGTAATACAGGACAGTTCTCAAGTGTGATTGAAAGATCTCTCGGCAGCCTATTTGTCTTTCCCTTTGACAATTCATCTTGATAGGCATCAGGCACTGTATTATGGGGATTTCAAGATGAATAAGACACACTCCCTGCTCTTAGGAAGAAACTTCTTAAGAATAATATCAAGCATTTATTAAGCACTTCTTTTATTCCAGGCCCTGGACTACGTTACTTCACTTCATGACATGCTTACAACAACCCAATGCTTAAGATACTAACATCACAATGGAGAGGAAACCATTCAGAAAAGTCAAAGAAGATGACTATTGTCGCACCTTATGTAACAAGCAGGTAATAAATAGCACAGCAAATACAGACCCTGAGTGCTTCTTCACTGCAGCACTGTCTCTTTCTTGAGGCATTGGTTTGCTTTAAGGTATAAAGCAGTAAGTCCTAAGCAGCAACTCCAGAAAAATCCTGGAGAGTCCACCAGAACGAAAGGATGACTTCTTCATTGTTAAGTAGCATTAGAATTGAAACTGTAACAGGAGTCAAGTGATGTCAAAATAATCCCACATCAAAACAATTTAGTCAAAGTGGTTGTAACAATAGGTTATGTATCTGCCATCAAGGGTCAAGGAAGGGAATGAGATCCACTAGGTGAGGACAGATAGTCTCTGGGGGAACTGGGTTGAGTGTCTAACAGACAAGAAGTTCAGAGACGTGATGCAAAATCCCAGGTGTAGTAACTGGCCCCCCATTTGTGAGTCTAGTAGGGAAACTGTTCTGAACTACACTTAGAACCTTTTAGCTGAGGAGCTATTGCTGTTTGACATCTCTGGTTAGTCAGAACTGTATCTCTTTGCCTTTGAAAATGTTTTTGCTTCTGCTTAGAATGCCTCTCCTCTTTAGTTTTGTGGGTTAATCCTGCCCACCCCATACAAGCCAGGAAGTTTTCCCCTACATATCTTCCTCTCCCCAGGTCTTTCTCCTCTCAATCTCCAAACTGATTAAATTTTTTAAAAATGATTTTAGGTTTTCAGAAAAGTTGCAAAGACATTATAGAAAATCCCTGTATGGCCCTCATTCAGCGTCCCTGAAGGTTAACACGTAAACAATGGTAGCGCATCTGTGCAAACTAGGAAATTAACAAAGATACAGTACTGTGAACTAGAGCAGAGACTTAATTTGGATTTCACTGGTTTTTCCACTAGTGTGCTTTTCTGTTCCAGGATCCAGTCTGGGATATCACACTGCATTTAGTCACCACACTTTTAAAATCTTATATTGTTATTTGTGACTCACTTACCATTCTTTACTTTGCATTTGAATAATTTGCAGACATTTATCCATCTACTAAACTGAAATCATCTTGACAAGTCTGATTCATTGTTACCCTGAAGCAACTTGTACTGATTACATGCTTAGTAAATATTTATTGTTATGTATAAAGTAAATGACCAAGGGTCTATCATTTCTTCACGTTCTCTTAGATTCTTTTTTGCCCTTGTTGGCCCTTCAATTGCCAGTTGGTCCTCAACTCACCCACTTCTGAACATTTGCATGCCCAGGCCTCAGACTTTGGGCCACTTCTTTTGTTTTTTCTGTGCTGCAGGTGACAGGTAGGTGATCTCATCTAGTTTCGAGGCCTTAATATACTTCAAATATACTAATAGTTCTGAAGTTGTACCTCTAGCCCAGACTGTTATCCTAAGAGCTAGACTACCTTCCTGACCTCTAACACTGTGCTCTCATTGGAGGCTTGAAATGAACACATCCAGAACGACTTCTACCTCTTAGTCTGCTCGTCACCTCCACCACCTCTTAGCCTGCTGTTCCAGGCCTCATCCCCACCTCAGTAAATGCAGCTCTGTTTACTCAAGTCAAATACCTGCGAGTCTCCTTCTCGCTTTCTCTCTTACAGCCCACATCTAGCCTCTCAGAAAATACTGGTTCAGAAAGGTTTAATGATTTGAATGATTTTCCCAAAGGTCACAGAGTGGCGGGAGAATTGGACTCAAATCCAGGCCTTTTCCCAATTGTCCTACAGCTGCTTTGAGCATTAGAGGCTGCAACAAAAAATTAAATTGGTACCTCTGGGTCCAGCTAGTGGGCATCGGGCAGGGGGGTATTAGAGTCAGCTAAAGGACAAAGGTAGGAGGACGTAAACACTGGAAGGTAAAGCAAATGGGAGCCTCCAAATGTGAGGAAGTAAGATCTGAGCAACTTCAATGGGGAGGTTATGAAAAATGGAGAATAGACACTAGTAACGAGAAGGCCTTGTGAACAGGGATCTCAATCAAGGGTCTCTTCTGTATACACTTTTATTCAATCATTTATTCACCAAATTGGTGCCAGGCACTGTCGTAGGAAGCATAGCAGTAGAAAAGAGAAACGAGATTCGTGCTTTCATAGTTTTTACATTTTAGCAACAGAAAAGATAGACAATAATCAAGCAAACAAACACAAAATGTTCAAGTAAAGAGAGTTGTTTTGGAGACAATAAAGCTAGAAAGGGTAATAGCAGCTACGATGGCCAGAGAAGTCACTGTGAGGAAATGACATTTGAGCTGAGCCATGAAGACTGAAGGGAGAGCATCTCAGAGGAAACAGCAAGTGCACAAATGTAAAAATTAAATTAAATTAAAAAGTAACTTAGAATGTTCTAGGAAAATAAATAAGAGCAGTGTGGCTAGAGAGTAATGGAGGAGCAGAGTAGACATGAAATCAGTGGGATAGGTGGGGCGCGACTATAGACGGCTTCACGTGTCCTGGAAGAGCATGTGTTTTATTCTAAGGGCAGTGGGAACTATGATCTAATGGAAAATGCATAAGGACTGTATGTTAGTTTATTGACATTTTGCAACCTGAGCTGAACTTCTGGCTGAAATGGGGAATGGAGTGTGGCTGAGCTAAATCTTCATGCTGACGAGGATAGCTAACCAAAAAAAAAAAAAAAAAAAAAAAAAAAAAAATCATGAGATAATTCATAATAGTTCTATCTCTCTTTCTCCAGCAGAGCACTTAATCTCAGCAGAATCTTATTTTAATCCTCACATCATAACAGAGGACCAGAACCTAAAAATTCCATTCTTTAGTGGTGATATCCACCACTGGTAATGAAATTGCTGTTTAAGGCTAACATTAACTTTGTCATTACTGGCAAATAAATACTCTATACATAGTTCTTAAATGGATGCATGGAAGGAAGCTAGCTAGCCTCAGAAGAAGAAGGAACCACCCTTCCTTCTACTAAGTTGGTTGGAACATCCCATGAGAGTCAGGACGAGGTGACTTAGGTAGCAATACGCTGACCTGGCGAGTTTTCCTCTCTCTCCCCCTCTCCCCCAATCTCCCTCCCCATTAATCCTCCAGTGAAATTTAAGTTTGTCAAATTGAAGTACCAACCTGTGCTTGTCATGAATTTGAATTCTGGAGAAAAGAAACCAAGAAGGCGGGACTGTATAGCAGACATATTTTGCTGCTACTTTAAAAATGCTGCATCAGATTACTCAGATTTCAATATCTTCATTTTCTCTTCAGTTTGTAATTACCATTAGGATTCTATCAACAACAAAATTTTAGCCAATTATGCTACTGAGTGCTGTGTTGAAAAAAAAAAACAATTACAGATGGCAATCTAGTTCGCAAATCTCTTTTATAAAAATAAAATAATTCGTTAAGTTGGTTTGCTGGTCAGACAAAAAATTAAAGCAAAGAGTTTGGGGTTTGTTTCTTATTTAGTGTTGGTCAGTTGCACACAAGAAAACTGGCAGGAGAAACTGTGGTACTTTCCATTTTGTAAAGGATGCCAAGTAGAGTCAATTTATTTCCAGAATAACCTTGAAAAACATTCTCCTAATTTTCAGCATAGTTTTATTGAAAAGTTTTTGGCCATTTAATTGGGGTCTTTCATTTAAATATCTTTCCTCTTCCTATTTTTTTTAGAGTGTACAGTCTTTTTGATAGAGTGATATAAATCTCGGGTTTCTACCGCACATCAGCATGTGCCGAACACTCAATTCTATAAAGAATCTGACTCAGCAGGAAGAATAAAAATATGACATGCTTGTTGTCTGGAAGGCCCACTGAAAACATCACCATCCACATCTCTGAAAGTTTTCTTCTAGAGGCTCATTGTTCCCTTCCATCCAAAATCGTTCTTCAAAAGACTCAAAAAGGGAGAATGAACAAAGCAAACTGTATGAGGGAGAAGCACAAAATAGACTCGGAACAGCTGGGTCCTATAGGATCATATTTAAACAGTATTTTGTTGAAAGTGGTGTTTAGACACACACGTGCATCTGTGGGCATGTAAACACTTCAATTTCATGTGTTTATCAATTCACAGCCATAAAGTGGAGTGGATTGGAGAGGACCTCAAGGAGAATACCAGTCATCGTCTACCCAAATATAGCCCAACAGAACTCTTCTTGAGGGAGTATAATTTTCTGCGGTGTTGTTTTTTACAAATCCATTACCGACAGGTTGTACGTTTAGAATTTTAGTAGTAATTTTCTTTCACTAAACAAATTTTAAAATGACATATGTACCAAGCTACACATTGAATTTAATCATTCCAGTGATCACTGGCAATTCAGTTAACCCTCCTTGAGTAACAAGTATCATGTTCTCTGTGTTGTGACATTTCTGTGACGGTGGATGCTTTCAGCCACTGGTTCGGTGTCATGTGAAGGTTCCATTTCAGATTGAGGTCTCCAGTCATCGTGTGAGAAAAATCTTAAATGAATATCAAAGGCATTATTTATTTTTAAAAAGTCAGACTGAAGTTTGTGGAGGAAAAATCAGTCAGCATTTAATGGATGGAACAGAGAGTGGAAACATCTGACAGAACAGTAGGAAACTTTGTACTGTTTTGAATGCCTCACCACTACTCACACCATCTGTCATGCATTTCTCATGAAATAAACAATTTTCAGAACTGTTTTGTCCAGGAAAGAGACATTTTACATTTTATTGATTTATTTACTCTACATGGAGTTAAAGTGATGGTGTTAAAAAAAAATCGCTTGTGAAGGCGATACTTTCATGCTAATAGCCAGTCGTTTTCTTTAGTTGAAAGTATTTCTCGAGGATATCTGCGGTGGAGATGTATTATAATAGATAGATAGACTGGGAAATGTGGGGGGTGGCCCGAAAGGAGAGGCAGCACTGCCAAGAGCAAACACTGAAATTCCTGCCACCTTTATTTCCCCAGATCAGAGTTTCTGAGAATGGTCTGGCTGATAGAAGGAACCGGGGGAAGGGAGAGGAAAGATGATTCTTCTCTGGGGTGGGGAGAGGGTCTCTTTCATAAAATTCTTGAACTGGTGCCACAATCTGGACATATTTTCATGCTGGAGGAAATATAACAGTCTCCTCATTATTTACAATTTTCATACTATGTCTCAGTTGATTATATGAGTCTCTTCTCACCACAAGAATTTATGTTTTTTTAATAACTTATTGTTTCCTTAATAGTTCAGGGGCATTTTCCACAACTGTCAGATGACTTTGACCCTTGACTTGACTTTGACCATTGATGGCTTGTGAGAATGTTTTTAACCTCAGATTTCTAGGATTTTTTTCTACTTATAATAATTTTCACCTTCAGTGTTTCTCCCTTTGTTTCTTCCTTTCTCCCAACGCCACTGTTTGCAGACTCAAGGAGACGAGTGCTGTGATCCTAGGCTCTGAACCCAGCCTCAGCTTCTGTGCAGCTCTGTGTCCTTGGACAAGTTACCTCACCTCCTGTTTCTTCAATCCTAAAAGGGCCATGGGGGTGTACGCTCCTCGGGGCTGTGGCGAAGGCTGAGTGAGATAATGCATGTAGAGCATCTGGTTCATATTAGGAAATAAATGTTTATTCCCACCCCACACTTATTTCCTCTGTTTCTTTAATCTTTATTCCCATTACTGTGTCTGTCTTTCACCCCTAGCTTCTCCTGCTCCCCTGTGTTCATGGCGCTGCTCTGTCCTCCTCCCGGATGGATGACGAGCCAGAGGTGCTGTGTACTGAAGCCAGGCATTCTCCCATCTTCTATGCTATCTTCAACACAGCTGTGAGGCTCCACAATTCATACCTCGTAGAGCAATGAAAAGTAGCAAGAGTTCTAAAACCACCAGGCCGATTCTGGCTTTTACTCATGCTTTTCAAATTTAAATTTGTCTCTCACCTCCACATTCCTGAGGTCCAGCCATATTTTGTTGTTTTCTCCCTGTACCCTCCCCATATATATCTCTATAATTTCATCATTCCTTTGCTGTCTGTTAACATCTTTTTCTCCTTTTGGACTATCCTTGAATTGTGTATCCACTTGAGATTAACAGTGATTTCTTCTGGTTAAATCCACTGGCTTTGCATGGCTAAATTTAGTTGCCCCGTGTTGATCTTAATGCTACTTACTGGCCTTAATGCTGATTACCTGGCCTTGCTGTTTAATCTGCTCTTTTGTGGTAGCCCTTATTTACTCACATCTCTTGCCTAGTTCTACATTCTCACACTTGGCATAGCTTCACATTATGATACTTTCTTATCTAAAACGTCTTTTGTAACTACTTTTTCTTTTCCCTTTTGCCAGGCACTAAGAAAATCCAAAACTCCATCTATTTTCCATTTTATTGGCTATGATGTTTGTTTAGGGATCTCTAGAGAAACAGAACCAATAGGGTGCATGGATGGATGGATGGATGGATGGATGGATAGACAGACAGACAGACAGACAGAAGAGGAGATTTATTATGGGAATTGGCTTACGTGATTAAGGAGTCTGAGAAGTCTCCCAGTCTGTCATCTGCCGGCAGAAGTACCAGGAAAACTGGTTGTATAATTCAAATAGGCTTTTGCTGTAAGTCCTACAGTCCGAAGGCCCAAGATTTAAGGGCAGGAAAAGATGGCTGTCCCAGCTCAAGAAGAGAGAAGAACTTCACCTGTCCTTTGCCTTTTTGTTCCATTCCCACCCCCAGTGAATGGGATGATGGTCTCCCAGCCCCTCTGTTGGTGAAGCTGGACCTCTGTACTCAGTCTACTGAATCAAATGCTAATCTCTACCAGGGACACCCTCACAGACACACCCAGAAATACTCTTCCACCAGCAGTTTGGGCATCCCTTAGCCCAGTCAAGTTGACACATAAAACTGGGCATCACAAGTCCACCTCTTGTCAACTAGGCACCCATAGGCATCTCAAACCATACTTCACTTTCAAGTAAGGACAGTTAACAAAGTCATAATTCTGCCTAACGTGATACAACGGTACTGTGTACACAGAGTGCCATGACCTTACTGTCTGTGTACTCCCCAAATTCTTATGTTGAAATATTAACCCCTAAAGGTGACAGTATCAGTAGGTGGGGACTTTGAGAGGTGATTAGGTTATGAAAGTGGCACTGTCATGACTGGGAAATGCTCTTCTGAAAGAGATGGCACAGACTCCCTAGTCTTTCCACCACAGGAGGAAGCAGGAAGCCTGGGACCCAGAAGAGGGTCCTCACCCTACTCGCTGTCCTTGGACTGCCAGCCTCAAGAACTGTGAGTCAGTGTCTGCTTCTTATTCGCTGCTCCACCACTGGTAGTTTGTTATCACAGCCTGAATGGATCAAGACAGACATTTTCCTCCTGCAACCTCCTGTAGACCCTTCCAGTCTTTCCCCTCCTTTTACTTTAAACAGTAACTATAATCGAATGTTAAAATGCCACTTTAAATGTCCCTACCTTTTTCAGAAACTTGCCAGACTTCTCAATTGTCTCTTTCTTAAAATCAGTACTGAAACCAAGTTTCAAGCCTTCTCACCCAGGAGAGTCCTAAAGTCTGCTTATTCTTTATTTTTCTCTGTAAGTATTTCTCTCTAAGTCCACACAGACATCTAGGTATGTAGAAAAGAATCCTGCAGTGAATACATTACTTTGGATTCTCCTTGGCCGATGTTTATCTGGTCATAAAAGGTGGAGAAGCACATGTGCAGAAACCATCACAGAAAAAGTGGAGAAAACAAGTGATTCGTTTGTGGTTCTGAGTGTTAACTTACATTAAGGCACCTGTTCCTACCTGTATATGAGCTCCCTAGCTTTACTCAGTCAGAGAACTGTTGGGGGCTGTTTCAAATCATTCAGGTGGTCAGCTATTACTTCATGTAAGCAAGATTTGTTAAGTCTTATTGGCCAAATAATAAAACCTTAGCTTTCTAGCTCTGCTTTCTAACAGCATCAAAGCCAAGTATTCGAAGAAAACCACCTCTTTCACAAGCACCGTCCAATGGCCTCCATGCTCTGTGTTGCGTTTATTACAAGCACTGGGGACTTAGTGCCCACATTCCTGATGGAAGCAAATACTTCTGCTGACGTTTCAGATGGTCTGGCCTGATCCCCACAGTGTCTGCGGTAGGGCAAGGCTCATTGGCTCATATTCAGCCAGCATGTCCAAGGACGGAGATTCTTCTTTCTTACTTGGCTTCTAGATTCTCTCTCTCTCTCCCACTTCATGGTCTCTCTAGAGCCCTTTCCTTTCAATATTTACAGAGCCACCAAACTGATGCCTTTTTGGCATAGTGTTTGGACTGTTGAAACCAGGTTGGTCTCCCTGCCGTTGGTCCTTGGTGACTGGAATCTATCCTGCCTGTCATAGCAAGGGTGAGAGTTGCTGGGGCAGAGCGTGGAGTCCCTCCGCTTGCTGCTCCAAGACTTTAACGCCCTTTCATTCAGGTTGCTTCATGTGATGACAGCCAGGAACCTGCCTTCATCCAGCACTCTGCCCACAGTTCCAAACAAGGCTTACACTTTACCCTTATTGGGTCTTTGGCCTCTCCTTTTTCAAGAGGGTATTTTCCCCTGCAATATTCTGCTACTTGCTTCCTGCCCTGTTTCCCAATTTCCATTTATTGAAACCCAATCTATCCTTAAAAAAATCCAGTTTGAATTCTACCTCCTCCATGAAGGCTTTCCAGTATTCCTTCAAAAGTGGTTTGTTATTGCTTTGAATTATAATTATCTGTTACCTGCGTTATAAACATAAGATTCTTTAAGGCTCTAGATCTACCAGGGGAGCTAACACTTTACCTTGCCCCTAAAATTATTTTCTCATTGTTTCAAGAGACTCCATCAATTATGATCTTCTCATTTTATTATCCACAGCTCTTGTTTCCCTCTTTCCCAGTATGTTCATTGGGACATACTGGCATATCTCCTTTAGAAATGCTTAAAGTAGAATGAGGCATTGGGTTTACCTGGGAAGTTAAGAACTGGTTGTTAGAAAGCAGGGAATGGTAGGTGAGCAATATATGTTAATTGGATAAACATAAAAACAATACCTTTCTGCTTTATTTCCTTATAATCCATTTTCTACACCACAGCCAGAGTGATCTTTCATCTTCTCATGTTGTTCATCTGTTTCACTCTTTAAAGTCTTGTCATTGATCTTAGGATGTGTAAACCCTTAAAAGTTCTTGATATGACCAGGTTCCAATTTACCTTTGCAGCCTCCGATTTCTCCACCACTCCACTCATCCTGTCACATTGAACCTGTTGTCACTTTGAAGGGTCTTTACTCTCACGGGGGGGGGAGGGGCTTTCTAAATGCTGTTGCCTCTGTAGGACATAATCTTCCTGTCCATCTGCCAATCTCATTCCTCAGCAAATTCCAACTTATTCTCTGGGTCTCAGCTAAGATGTAATTTCTTCTGGGATGATCCCTCTGACTGTCGAGGACAGGATAGGTGCCGTTCCAAGATTCTCTTACAGATAGCATGCTTCTCCAGTGTGGGTCCATGTTCTTACTGCCCATTTATCTGCACGAATCCCCCACTACATTAACTATGGAAGTGCAGGGCTGAGCCAGTCTCGTAAACCACTTGTAAGTACCCCAGCATATCCTAGGTCACCAAAATTCAATTTGGTACAAATGAATGGATATATACATTTCTCTCTCTCTCGTATTATCTGTGGTTTTGTGTGTGTGTATTTCATGACAGGCCTGATGAGTGACAGGTTTGAAGCTCTTGACCTTCAACTTCAAAATGTGTCACATACAAAATATTTCTTCTAATTTTTATCTTTGATAAACCTTCACTTATCATCTACATAAAATATCTTCCTGACCCCTTTCTGACTTCTTCCTTCAGAATTATTTTTAATATTCCCCTCCTCCAGATACGGTTCGTCACACTGACCGAAACAATGCATCATTCTTTGAGCACAGGGCAACCATTTTGCACATTATCTTGAGCAAAGTTTCCTTTCACATTTGTTTTCTGATTTAAAATAAACTAGACTAATGGGACTAATGTTCTTACATTATTCACTCTGCCTTTTATTCTTGTTGTTACTATTACTACTACTAGTATTATTTTACTTCTGCAAACTCTCTGTAGCCTGAAGCCCATTAGGAAGCCTTAGAAATCATTTACTTCCTCATAATTAGAAAAAATGGGAAAACTAGACTACGGTTACCACAGTGCATCCTATGTTGATGTTCTCAGTAAGTCTGTGAAGGAAGGCTTTCCATCACCAGCAGATACAGACTAAAATAAAAGTATCACAGGGTATTCCAAAATATAAACAAATTTTTATTGGCGATTTTTGATCCTTTTCATCCATCTCCTGGCCCACTAGCCCCTGGCCTATTGACGAAGTCAAAGGTCTTCATTCCTTATCTTTCAAAGGCTGAATGATACCTTTAAGAAACCATGCAACAGAGATTCAACGTTCAGTAGAATCATGCAAATCTAGGAGCCCAGCTGGAGCCCAGTCCACATAGTAAAATGATGCTGTGGCCGAAACAGAGTTCCGCACTCTTCAGTCTACTCCCACCCAACTTTCTACTTTGTTACCACCTACCATCACCTGCCTCCACCTGCCCCTCTTGCAGCTCTGCTTGTTGCCTTTCACTTCATCTACAGGCTCATGATCTAGCTCTTGCCTTCTGCTTTGACAAAGGACAGCAAGATTGTTTGATTTCTCGAACTGGCCAGGACCCTTTCTCATAAGTGTAATTCTGGGCCCTGTTGCCTCCCTGGACCCATGTTGGCTGCTAGCTTGAATACTTATAAGCCATGTGGAAATGGGGACAGTGAGATCCTTGAGTTTTTGTCAATGTCACTATTCTACAAGTGAAAGCATGCAATTGTTGAACCCACCCTACTTCGCAGGAAAGATACTTTCTTTTAGGTTTTTTGCTTCAATTGGAAAAGTTTATAATCTTCTAGACTCTGTCATGTTCTCTTTCTGTAATAACCATTTTGTAATGTCACTTTTATGATTCCAAAATCATAGGCATGAGCAATATAACCTACATACTCAAAGTTTCAAGAAAAATCAATAAAAATGTACAAACTAATACAAGAGGGAAATAAGAGAAAAATAATTTACAGTAGATTAGCATGGGCTTCATTATATAAATGCTTAGGAATAGACATTCTAGAAGCTATAACAGTACAGTCAGATGGTTGCACCTATGTACCAAACAAACTTATAACAGCTACAAAGGCAGGTGGGTAGAAGTATGTTTTCTTTGGAGACTCAAATAACACACATAAGTGGTGCTACTGTCAAAATGTGATCTTCAAAAGAGTGGTAAAGTCCAAACATAACAAAATACAATCTTCCCCCTGGGAAATGCAGTGCTGTTATATGACATGGAATTACCTTCTAGACTTAGATAATATAAACAGGCTTTTAACTTATACAAATACCTTGTGCAACACTGACAAGTTACGTGTAACACAAGATAATTTTTTGTCTGGACTGTCGTATGTATTCCAGGACATCTGGCATTCCTGGACCCTGCTTACAGACCTAGTCAAAGCCAGTAGTTTCTTCATTGTGGTGACAACCAAAAATTATTCCTTCTGCCATTTATAAAATGCCACTAAGAGGCCAGCAGAACTCCCACTGAGAACCACTGCTTTAAATTACTCAACTGCCAGAGAGTGTGGACAGGGAGCAAGAAGCAGTGGCAGAGGTGGTGGGGGTGTGAACTGACATTTATTATGTACCTATTATGTTGCAACGTCTGTGAAAAAATCTTACACGTGTTTTAACTTCATCTTCAAAGTTGATCTTTGCAGTAGGCAACCTAGAGAGGTTGCATGACTCACTCGAAGTCACACAGCTGAGAGGTAATGAGCTGAGCTGAGCTTGGTTCCATTGCCGGTGGCATGTTGGCTCTCGCACAGGCTGTGTAGAAAACGAAGAAATGGTCAATGTCACACACACAGCGAGAGAAGCCCCTTCATGGAAATTTCAAGGGGGCTCCCAGCTGAGCCATGCCAGATGCATGAAAGCCAGGCCAGGCAGAGAACGTCAGTCAAGCTATTCACAGGCTCCAGCTGAGAGAGGTCCGCTCCACTGCTGTGCAGCCGAGTCTAAATCTTGGCCCAGGACCCAGCCCCAGAACAATGCTGCTCTCTATGGGATTCTTCTTTTTTTCCTTTCAAAAAAACCCCCAAAACTTCATTGTTTTCCTCCTTATAATAGAAATAATAGATGCTCATTGTAAAATATTCCTACAACACAGAAATGTATAAAACGGGAAGAGAAAATTCCGAATCCCATCCCTCAGTGATAATTGCTGCTAACCAGTTGGTATACATCCTTTGGAATTTTCCCTGGAGTGTATAAACAGTCATTTTAAATGAGATTACACTATACGTACTGATTTTAACTTACTATTTTTATTTAACAATATATTGTGACTGCTTACCCTTGTCGATATACAGAAAACAGTCCCTCTCCCTTATTTTTAATGGTTGCATAAAATAAAATTGTTTACTCTTGCATTTGGTCCTTAAGGAAACTTCGCCTAGGGGAAACAGACCACAAAAAGTAAGTTCCGTTTTGTTTTGTCTTTACTTTTCTGCCATCACAGACAATACTACAAATGGACATCACTGGACACATGTAACTTTGCACAAGCGTGTAACTACACCCACAGGGTGAGTTCCGTTCCTAGAAACTGAATTGTCGAATTGCCCTCTAAAAGGCTGTATCAATTTACAATTATACCAATGGTACATGAATATCTCAGTTCTCTACACCCCAGCAAACTCTAGTTGTTAACAATTCTTTTTTTTTTTTAATTGGTTCTGGGAAAATGGTGCATGTTCCTTTATTTTAAAAATACAAGTAAGTATATGAGAAAGTAATAATCTCTTGAAGTCACACCCTTCAAGAATTTCTATTGAAATATTTCACTTTGTATCTGTAGTGTGTTGGCTGGTGCCCACACAAAGGTATGCCCACCAGGAACCTGTGAAGGTGACTTATTTGTAGAAAGGTATCAGTTACAGTACTTGTAATACTCAGGGTTCCTCAGAGAAACAGAGCTAGTAGAATATGTATGCATAGAGATATGAAGAGACTTACTATAGGAATTAACTCATGCAACTATGGAGGCCAAGAAGTCCCACAGTCTGCTATCCGCAGGCTGGACAACTGGAAAATTTTGTGGTTTAATTCAGTCTGAGCCTGCAAGCCTGAGAACCAGGAGAGACGATGGTGTAACGTCCAGGCTGAGGCCGAAAGCCTAAAACCTTGGGTCTGTTGATGTAAGTCCCAGGGTCTGAAGGCTGAAGAAACAGGAGCTCCAACATCAGAGAGCAAGAGAGATGAATGTCCCATCTCTCTCTCTCTTTCTCTCTTCGTCTGGCTCCTTCAATGCACACCTTCTCAATCTTTACAAGAATCACACAGGGTAACTGTCACCCTTCCTCTGCCTTTTTCCTCTATTGGAACCCTCAGTGGATTGGATTGGATGATGTTCATCTACACTGGTGAGGGCAGATTTTGTTCCTCAGTTCACTGATTCAAATGCTAATCTCTCCGAGAAGCACTTCCACAGACACATCCAGAAATAATGTTTTACCAGCTATCTGGGGAATCCTTCAGCCTAGTCAAGTTGACACATAATATTAACCATCACAGTACTTTGTTCCTTTTTATGGTTGTATCAGTACTTCATTCCTTTTTATGGCTGAAAAATGTTTCATTGGATGGATAGACCGCTTTCGTTTACCCATTCATCTATATGCAGATTGTTTCCACTTTTTGGTTATTATGAATAATGTTGCTATAAACATACAAGTATAAGTTGTTGCATAAACATATGCTTTCAATTCATTTGGATATATGACTAAGATTAGAATTGCTGGGTCCTACGATTTTTCTACGTTTAAGTTTTTGAGGAACAGCCAAATGGTTTTCCACAGTGGCAGCACCATTTTACCCTCCCAGTAACAACGTGTGAAGATTCCAATTTCTCCACATCCTCACTAACACTTGTTACTTCCTTTCTTTTTTACATTAGAGTCAGCCTCGTGGGTATGAAGTGGCATCTTGCTGTGGTTTTGATTTGTATTTCTTTAATGACTAATGTTTTGAGAACACAATCACTTTTAACGCTTCAGAATAGTCCATTGTATGTATTTCATACATACAACCCTGATTTATTTCATAATTTATTTAAGCCGTTCCCTACTGATGGACGTGCAGAATTTCCCCAAATCTTTTTGCCATTATATGCATATTTGCAGAGTATCTGTTTACTTTGCTCAGTCAATAAAGTTCTTTAAAGTTTCAGGATTAAGATTTCTAGAGAAAAAAAATGCTCGTTTCACATTTTAACACAGACCAGCAAACAGTTCTCCTGAACAGTTGTGCTTATTTTCTAGTGGTGCCTGTTTTGCCACATGCTGGTTAACAATGTCGCAACTAAGCCACTGAAACTTGGTGCACAAGAAATGTCATATTTCCTTATTAAAAAAAAACTTAATTAGACTTAGTGGTCTATCCTGTTGATGTGGGAAAGGGGATTAAATTACAGCCCTAAATGGGGAATCTCCTCCAAACCTGTTCCATACCCCAAGCCACAAGTGTCTTGCAAAAATCCCTGGGGATTCTTACAACTATTCCAGTGCAGCAGAGAGCTCCTGTAGTAGCCCCACAGGGCTACTGCAGCCATGCTTCTTCTCCAAGGCCTCACCATCCCTTGGCATCTGATAATTTTGCTGTTTACATGCCGTACTTGGGGATCTTTAAAAGGCTGTGAATGTACAGCTGGTGTCCAGGCTCCCCAGGATGCTGCCCCCAAGAGGACTCAATTCCTGCTGACCTCACCACCCTATGAACTTCCAGCTTCTTCTCTTTCCGTGTAAATCACGCTCTGTCTTCTTCCGTCTTTGTCTCCATTTCTCTCTCCATCTTATCCCCACCTCTCAGTGCAGCCGATTGCCTCTGTAAGTTTAGTTGTGTACAAATGACAGGAAAAGCCGGGCAGATTTTGCCTGCCAAATCTGGAAAAATCCACGAGTTAAGAAAACAGGAAGGTCGGAGAAGGGTAGAATATGCTTATAGGAAGAACAAACACAAATTAATTGCTCTAATTATTCTGTTTAATTATGTCTGTCCATCTTTTTCATCCCTGTTAATCTGATATACAAAAATGGCCATTTTTTTCTTTGCTCATTTTTCTCGAGGTGTTCACTGCCTTCCACACTGATTAGAAATCTTTTTAATCTTTGTGAACCTAATAGGTATCAGATTGTATTTTGTTTTAATTTCTATGTATTTTATTTAGCAATGTTGGTCAACCTCTCCCATGTTTGTTTTTTACTTAACAAATCTGTTCTGCAAATTGCTTTTTCATTTTCCTTGCCCATTTCCTAATGAGCATTCGACTTTCTTACCGATGTGGAGGCACTCTTTATAACAAAGATATTCATCCCTTCAAATGTGTCATAAATATTTTCTCTTAATCTGTTATTTCCTGGCCAAGTTTTCTATGGTCTTAAAGTTCTAATTTTATGTAAGCAATTGACAATATTTTCATTTTTAGTTTCCGTATTTTTACCCGAGGGTCACAATAGACTTTTTCTACACCAAGAAGTATTTTATTTTGGTGCTATATTTTATTTTGGTACTCCCATATTTTAATCTTTATGTTCTTCATCTGCATATTTAAACTATCTGAATTGTGGATGTGAGGAAAGAATATAATTTTTTCCTATTTTGGGTATCAGATTTTCCCAAACTATGTATTGATTCTTCTATCAGTTATTCACTGATTTCAATCGCTGTCTTTTCCTAATAACATTTTCTAATTAGTATTGCAGATGTATATAATTAATTCTATATATTTGCCTTATTTCTAACCATCTTACTGAACTCTAACGTTAAACTATCAGTGATTTCTTTTGGTTTTCTAAGTATAAGAATAATAGCATTATCAAAGAGAGAGAGTTTTAGCCTTCATATAAACATCAATGAAATTATACAGTTTTCTTCACATGAGTTTTATGTATTTCTTGTTAAATTTAGTTCTTATTACTGTTGGGAATAGAGTAGATATGTGAGCACAGGTCTATTTGTTTTACTGAATGCATAGAACATCTTGAGTAATAATAAATAATAAAGCTGAACCCCTTCCTTTCCTTTAAAGATACTTGGCTGCTAGTGAATGCACATTTAAAATATTTAAGGGACTTGCCAAGTTGCCCTCCTAAATTTTTCTCCAGTTTATACTCCCACTAGAGTATCTGAGTGTCCATTTCCTACACTCATGTTGGAAAAGGGTCATAATGTGTAATAATTCGTCTGAATTTTTCATGAAATGAACATGATCTCCGAAGCAGTAAATCAGATCACCCTAGCAATAGTTCTGCATATTTCTCTCCTGGTCTTGCTTTCCAAGTTCACCAACCATGGGCTCAAATTCTTTGTTCTGCTGCTGGCACTTTCTCCACTCAGCTCACAGCATCCTATGTCACCTCAATCTTGGCTCTAGCTTAGCCGTTCCTCCCTTATATTTGATTTGCTAACTCACTCCTACTTGCAAGAGATGGAGTTGGCCTGGTCAGTCAGACACTGGCCAAGTGGAGCAGGATGTGTCAGGACTGGGTTTCCCAGGGACTGGATCTGGAACTAAGTCAAAGTCCAGAGGTTGAAAAGCAGAAGATTCCCTGTACAAACAACGGGAAGACCAAGTGCAAACACTGGACCCAAGTTTTAAACCCAAACACAGCCTGCTCCTTGCCGAGCTTATCAGCCTCTCTCTGACTAGGACCCAGTAACAAATCTTTATGCATCACAGTTGATGTCAAAACTTAAATGAAAAAGAGAGCCAAGTGAAGACATATATATATAACCATATCTATGGTGAAAATTCATTTCTCTCCCCACTGAAAGTACAGAGGTGACTTTTCTCTACAAAGGTCCTCAGGGATCCAGGCTACTTGCCAAGCCTTCCACTTGACCATGCCTTTTCCTCCAGAACCAAAATGGGACTTCGGTCATTGCATTCACGTTCCAAGGAGTAGACTGAAAAAAGAGAGGAAGAAGGGTCAAAGAGCTGGTGACAACTGCCTCTGATGGAAGGTTCTTGGATGCTGGCACAAGACACTTTCACTAGATTCCATTGGTCGGAACTCAGTCACATAGCCACACCAAGTTGCAAGGGAGGCTGAAAAGGTAGCCTTTGTTTAGGGTGGCCATGTGCCTATCTAGAAGTTCTATTACTGTGGAAGAGGAGAGAATAGATATTAAGGAGTCATTAGTAATTGTTGCCAAAGAGTCATCTAAATTAAATGAATTAGGCCTCACAGTTTAACAGAGGAAGACAAACATATGAATGAACAAATGAAAAAACTTCTACATTATGGCTAAATTTCGATGAAGTATGCAAGAGAAGGCTGGGGTACAAAGGAAGAATTGATTAATTCTACCAGGAACAGAGAGGATGGGGAGGTTTTGTATAAGAGGAGATATTTCAACTAAGTTTTTGAAGATGAGTAGATTTTTGCCAGGGGCTCTATAAAGAAGGATGTTAGAAATTGTAAGAGCAACTTAGGCATAGAAGAGTAAAATATGAAGGTGCCATCAAAAATGTGGCTGTATTACCATCTAGCTGGTAGGTACAAAGGAAGTGGGTAGAATAGTAAGAACTGAGTCTGGAGAAGTAGTTGGGGACCAGAAAATGAATAGCCATGTGAACCCTACTTAGGAGTTTGGCCTTTGCTGTCTAAGTAATAGGGACAAGATCTGAGTTACAGAATTATAAAATCAGATTTGGTAATTATTTTGAAGAATAATTTGCAAAGAGAACGACTGGATGAAAGCTATGCAGAGAAGAAAATGTTGAGCAAGTCTTTTAGATTTTTGGTATGGATGTCTAGATGGCTGGGGCATCAGTTTCAGGATTCTCCAGAGAACAGAACCAGGACGATTGTGGGTGCTGGCACGTCTGCACTATGTAGGGAAAGCCAGCAGGCAGGAAATTCTCAGGCTGGAGCTGATGCTGCTGCCTTGAGGCCAAATTTCTTCTTTTTCAGGAACGCCTCAATTTTGCTTTACCATTGATTGGATGAGGTCCAGTCAGATTATAAAGATAATCTCCTTTGCTTAAAGTCAACTGATTGTGGATGTTAACCACATCTGTAAAATATCTTCACAGCGAGACCTAGGTTAGGGTTTATTTGATAACCGGGTACGAGAGCCTAGGCATTAAACTGACCGTTATAGGTGGTGACACTATTAACTGTATGGACACTGCAGAAAAAGCGAATGAGAAGTAGAAATGTGTTTGGTTTTAGACACGTTGAGAGTGAGGAAACTACAGTGCATCTAGGAGAATGGAGACACTGTATGGCATTTGAGAATGTGTTCTGGAGGTAGTTCGAACACAAGTAGGAATGAGATTCCACAGGAGGAGTACATGAGCAGCGGAGGCAAATGCTCACTCATGTAAGTGAGCTAAGGGGGGCAGGCCAGAGATTTAAGGCAATAGGGAGTGGTGAGGACCATGGCAATTGGAGAGCAAATGTCCAGTCTCTATAGAGCAACCACTATTTAGATCCAACTAACTAACTATGCATAAGTGTTGGTCTTGGGTTGTCAAATCTTTCCATTTCTTTAAAAGAACCTGGAAAGTCCAAAGGAATAAGTGAAAAGTTCAAGTTTCAAAGACTGTTTCTTAAACTTGCCTGAAATACTGTTGAGCACAAACTGAATATATCTGTGGCCTGTATCAGTTTGTGGGCCTCTACTTGAAAGACACTGAAGAAGAGTTAGACTAGAAGACAGTGGATGAAACTGGGAACTCCAACATTTGAGGGTCAATATGAGAATGTGTCAGACTGAGTCATACAAGCACTAAAATGAGGTGCCTTAAAATATGACTATTAGAAGTTAATTGGTGAATTAGCTTGTGAATTATTTTAGTAGTATGGTGGAGACAAAAGATGGCTTGCACATGTTGAAGAATGTTGGACTATTCTTTCAAGACCTACCTCATAAAGAATTTTTTTTTTCACTTAAGCAGTTTAGTAACTCCCACCTCACCTTCAGCTCCTGAGAACACAACGTACACTTCTCGCTCCCTTCACGGTTCTGTGCTCAGATTGAGGGACTATGTGGTTCTGTGTTCCTCGAACACTTTGATCCTCCTGGTTCCTGGGGCTTAAGGGGTACAAACAAAAAAGATCAAATAAACCATAAATGCAATTTATTTCTACCAATAAATTATATGTGAGTTTATACTAAACGATTAACACACATTGCAGCAATTTATGAACACTGCCTTAGACAGAATCACTGCAGCTTCATATATTTCACCAAAATAAGATATACACAAAGTGCTCAATCTTCCCAAGACTCTCTAAGACCTCCAGAAAGTAAGTTAATCAAAGGCGAAGGAACTTGAAGTTTGTAGCATCTTCTACTTGTCAATTTAGGATATAATCACCAGTCACATCTATAATTTTCCTATGTTCTAAGAACAGAAAGATTGAAGAAAAGTTTCCAATGCAGCTGAAACGGTGTTTACCCATGAATGAGGAAAAAGTGTTCATTTGTGTGTGCACACATGTTTGTGTGTGTGTCTGTATATGCACACATGAATGAAAAACTTTATTTCCTCGTGGGTTTATGCCAATCAGCAGGACTCTCTGCAAGCTGCTTTCATGGTCCATGAACAAAGCTGCATTCTTGGTATCAGGCTTGAGGTGGCAGCCAGAAGTGATGGCTAATCCCCAAGCAGTGACTCTTCTCGAGAAGTAAATGTAGAGTCTTTAGAGACTGGCCCTAACCAAAGCGGGAGGAAGCCTCACATGAGTTGAAAGTTAAAGGAATGAAGAAAAGTCTGTTGTCCGTCGATGTCCCCACCCTGTAACCAAAGTCCCTTTTCAATACCCTGGGATTTCACTAATTGTAGGTGAATATGGATTAACACACTTCAAATGCAAAATCCCAGACAGGAAAAAGCAGTTATTCCAACCTTAGGTTTGATGAGTTGGTTTTTCTGTTTACACTTCTCTGAGATCAGCAGGTTTCAAAGAATGTGAGTTTGATGGAAAGGGAAACTGGAAAAAAAAAAAAAAGTAATGCTGTCTTAGAACTAGAGAACCTTCAGAGGAGGCAAGGAGGAGAAGACGGAGAAGACACCGGACTCCTGGGCAGCGGGGGAGGAGGAATCTGGGCGAGGATAAGGGGACAGTTAGGAGATGGAGGACCAAGAAATTGAGCTGAAATGCTGAGGAGCAAAGACAAATTTTATTTATGTCCTATTGCCACTCGAGTCTCCTTACGGTCAGGAATGAAATGCTTTTCCTGGTGGCAAGTTGATCGGCAGCTGCCTAGGCTGGGGTGGAGGATGGTGAGGGCAGGGAAGAGAAGGAATTGATCCCACTCAGAAATGCAGGGCTAAAGTGAAAATGAGGAAGAACTGAATTAAAAAATCTCAGATTCATTAAGAAACCATGGTAGTTGAGGGATGAATCATCAGGGTACCACCACAGAAATCACTTCTAACATCCTCATCTACTGGAGAGGAATTTTTCTCAAATCTGACTTCTCCAATTTGGCTAAACATAAATTGAAACTCTGGGTATGTGCATATACTTATATAAAATTATAGTAGCTAATACCATTTAATTGTACAATTACTCTTACTTGTTAGTAATGTGACTTTAATTTGTCCTAGGTAATTTTGTATAGGTGACTGTAGTTGTGTTAGTTCTTGCAATTTAAATGTATCTGCCATAATTTTTATGTTAGAGGAGGAGTTAAAAAACTAGTGCTCAATTAGTTTTCAATATCTTATATTCACATACAGATTTACTGTGCTTTTGTTTTTTTGGACTGAACAATAGATGTTAAAAGAGCATTTAACTTTTCTATCTTCACAAACTCCCTGAGAAAAGCATTAGTATTTCTATTTTACAGCTAAAGGAAATGAGGGTCAGAGAGGCTGCGTTTTCAGGTTGCCTAGTCCCAAGGGCAGCACTAACCTCTGAGCCCCAAATCTGGGCACCAGTATTGGGACATCCTTTGGGTGTACTTCAGGATCATTCTTAACACTGCATAAAGAGGAGAACAACTTCCTTCTCTACCCTGTTTGTGACTCTGTTAGAGCTATTTAGTCACACGAGTTGATCAGGGGGCATCAGGAGGAGGCAAGCAATTAGTAAGTAATCTTATTAAGCTGAACAACACGTAGAATGCAACAGAGTGTGTTTAAAATTATAACTATTGACTTTTAGAAGCATAAGTAGAACATCAGATTCCTGACAACTTGTCTCTCCACGTATTTCTCTAGTACCTGTGGCTGAGGCCTAGCAACCTTTGTCTTCATGTTTGTTGTGAAAGAGAAAATCCTTTTCACTACTTGAGAGCTCTTGGTTTTGTTCTAAAGGTTAAGTCAAATGAAGTAGAGAGTATGACTAAATATGATAGATATAAATAGAAGAACTGTGTGTGTCAGACATGAAAGCTTAAGAAGACCTATGTTCTTCTTACACTCTTATTTCTCTTAAGCTTCCCAGGGTATGCTAAATTTTTGCAAAAAGTCAGGAGGTTTAGAAACCACACAGAGAAACATTCCTTGGAAAGAGGAACTCTTCAATGGTCTAAGATTACAGATCCTTGAATTGGAATGGTATGCAGTTGAGTTTTCCATTCACAGTTCCAGGAAAAAATGGGATTTTTTTTTCCCATTAAGAATACTGTTATTTAGTTATTTTGAAGTATACAGTACATACATGCTTTTTTCTAAAACCACTAGATTTCCTAAGAGGCGCACATTGGAGTATTTCAGACTTTCTCTGTTGATTTTAGATCAGAACTGGGGCTTAGCTGTAGAAAGAATTTCAAGTACAGAACAGAACAGAAGCAGAGGCATCCATCATGTGGCTCATAAAGTGCATAAATTTACTGTTTACTTCTTAAGAATGACTCAGCACTCATATTTATAATAATAAAACACTACACAACTGCCAGTAAATATCGGAAAGGCTAAACTTTCTAGATACAGTGCAGTAATTATTCTAGCCTGACAAAACTTTTCTTAAGGCTTGATAGCAAAGAAGGAGAAAAAGCACTTCAAAACTTTAAAAGAATCTTAATTAAATAAAATATAATTAGAGCTAGTTGCCCTTTGAGTTCATTTTCCTTTTGTCCTACCGAGTGTGGACCTAGCTACAGTAAATTGCTTAAGCTCTCTAAACCTCAGCTTATTTTTCTATAAAATAGGGGAAGTAGTAAGACCCCAAACAAAAGCACAGGACTCTTTCAGTTGCAATTAAGAGATACTCAGGTCAAAATGGCAAAATAAAAGAAAATAATGTACTGACTCTACAGAAGTTGCCTTGCATCATTGTGGCTGGATCCTGATTCAAACAATGTCTTTGAAAATTCAGCCACTGCTGTAGACTCAATTTTTGTGTCCTCAAAACTCATATGCTGATAACCACTATATATAAATTTTTTTTAAAAAAGGATAATATGTATTCATCTACAAAACACGAACAGACTTACAGACATAGTAAACAATCTATGGTTACTGGGGAAAGGGGTGGGAAGGGATAAAGTTAGAAGTTTGAGATTTACAAATGTTAGCCACTATACATAAAAATAGATGAAAAAGAGTTTCTTCTTTATAGCACAGGGAACTATGTTCAATTTCTTGTAGTAACCTTTAATGAAAAATATATGAAAATAAATATAAGTATGTATATGCATGACTGGGACATTGTGCTGTACACCAGAAATTGACACATTGTAACTGACTGCACTTCAATAAAAAATAAAAATAAAATAAATTTAAAAAAATATAAAAACCAAATTTCTTCTGTATAGCACAGGGAACTATATTTAATAATTTGCAATAATCTTTAATGAAAAAGAATATGAAAACAAATATATGTATATATATGCATGACTGGGACATTATGCTGTACACCAGAAATTGACACATTGTAACTGACTATACTTCAATAAAAATTAATTAATTAATTAATTTTAAATAACCTCATGTTGAAATCTAATTCCCAGCGTGATGGTGTTTGGGTGTGGGGCCTTTGAGAGGTGATTAGGTCAAGAAGGTTATGAGGTGACCTCATAAAAAAGAGTGGTACTTTGTAAGAGAGACTCCAGAGAGCACCCTTGCCACATCTTCCATGTGAGGACACAGTGAGAAAATGACATCTATGAACTAGGAAGCAGGCCCTCACCAGACACGAAGTCTGCTAGGCATCTTGATCTTGGACCTCCCATCCTCCAGAATGGAGAGAAATGAATTCCTATTGTTTATAAGCCACCCAGTTTACAGTATTTCATTATAGCAGCCCAAACAGACTAAGACAGTCACTTTCGACGCCTTGGCTCTGCTTTCTTCTATTAGACCCATCCCTCAGGCAGGCTCTCCTCGTGAGGCAAGATGGCCTCAAACAACTCTAGCTGATATCCAACTAGCTTCAGAAAGAGAAGGTCTGTGGCTCAACTGTTACAGTCAAATCATTGATCAGCAATGACTGTGATTAGCATGAGCTGGATGTTGTGTTTATTTCTGAATCACCTCTTGCAATAAGGCAGATGTGACATTTTATTGGCCCAGTCCAGGCTATACGCCCATTCCATAAATTAGAGGTAGAGTCAGCTCCACTCAAACAGTAGGAATTTGAGAATAGATGAGGAGTGGCAGTTCCCCCTAGAAAATCTAGGTGCTGTGGTGACAAAGAGAATATATTAGGGTGACCATGATCATCAAAAATAATACATGTACATAAGATATTATGTGTACATAAGGGATTTATTATGCCAGGTATTACTTAATTAGGATTTCTCTAAAAAGATTCTTTCATTTTTCAACAATGACATTGAGGTTTTCTAACCTGAAACATCTGAGTTATCCATCTCTTGAAGGCCTCTGTTTCAGTTTGCCAAATTCTCCTCTGCAGTGATGGTAGCAAATTCTCATAGAGCTGATTGCAGGATTAAAGAACCACTAAGTATTATTTTTAGCATAAGGATCTTAATTTCTCTAAAAAGATTAAGCAGGCCTTTGGCATCCAAATAACAAAATGTCTTAAATGAGTAGAAGAGAATAGTATGATCTTATTTTGTAATTACAAAATGAATGATTCATTCTTTGAATAATACATCTGCATGGGAGGGAGCACAAATTTTGACACTGGTATTAATATATTTGTTATTTGAACACTTAGTGAAAAGCAGCTCTCTGAGTTTTAATTGTTAGACACTGGCTAGGTGGTCATCAATCCCAGTTCCTACTCCTAGGCAGATTTAACAGCCTCTTTGCATTGGGTTGATACCGTGTAACTCTCTCTGGCCAATGGAATATGGGCAGAGGTGATTTAATCTGCGTCTAGGCCTGGCCCTTAAAATTCTTAGAAAATCTTGGGCAATTCTTCAGTCCTATCATCAGATGTGACACCACGAGAAGTCACATTAGAACCTGGGAGATTTATAAGCTTGCAAGAGCCTGAATCCCTGAGCTAGCAGGAGCTGTTACCACGAGAACCACCAGACCAACTTTGAAATGTTACAAAGAAGAATGATTTTTTTATTGTACTAAATCTCTGATCTGGGGATTGCTTATTACAACCTGCTGAATACAATGAGCACGTCTAGAACAAAATAAAATTTCACTAATAATAACATCCTTCATTTCTAGACAAATCTACACACAAAGCACATGAATGGGTGAGAACAGCAATTGATTCAGGCTTCCCTAGAAGCTAGAGGAAGTTTTCCTTATTCTTTCCATCATCTGGGTAAAAATAGCTGAAGAAATAATGAACAAGTTTGAGTCTTTTATTATTCATGCTTAAAATCAGACAATTACTATACACCAAGGCTGTGCCAAAAGTTACTATGCACCTACAAGCTCTCAAGCACAAAATATTCAAATTGAATCCATTATCTTTCTCTATATTGCCCTCAACCTCCACCTCAATTCCCTATCTCTTTGAATGACATCATCATCTACCTAACAGCCTAGGCCAAAAAAATTGAGAATCATCCTTAATTCCTATCTCTCTTTAACTGGGTCCTGTAGACCTTACTCTCACATAATTCTTTAATCTGTATATTTCTCTCCATTTTATCACCGCTATTCTGTCTAGTCCAAACCACCTTTATTTCTCACCTAGATTATTGAAATAGATTCGTTATTTGTTCTTCTTATCCTGGTCTTGTCCCTTATCCACTTGGCAGCTAGATCCATCTTTCTAAAATGCCAGTCTGACTGTGTCAGTGTCATACTTAAAATCTTTCAATAGCTCCATATTATTCTCAGGATAGTCCACATTCCGTGGTATGTCTTACAAGACTCTTCATGATCTGGTTCTTGCTTCCTTCTCCAGCTTGTCCTTTGCCATTTCACTCAATACTTAAAATCCAACCAGTCATTGCCAGGAATAATTCTTCTGTATCTGATCCTTCCAAGATGGTATTTTGTTAAATTCATAGACACGAGAACATTTTGAGTAATTTATATCTGCTTCTATGGTACTCTTCAATTCTATCACCCTGCCAGGCTTGTAGTATTTGTGGGGCTCAGAGAAAAAGGCCCACTTACCTTATGTCTAAATATCTAAAAGTTATCAACTGAACTAACAGACTATTAAATAAAACATATTCTATTTTCCCAACTCACCAAATATATTCAGACTAACCTGAAAGGTCAGTTCTGAATATTGAATTATGTTTCTTCAGCTGCACTGGAAGATGACAACAGTGTGAGATCACAGAGATGGCTAAAATCAATGGAACAGAATAAAGTCTAGAAATAGACTAACACAAATTAGACAAATGATCTTTGACAAAGGGGCAAATGCAATATAGCGGAGAAAGAATAACCTTTTTCATAAATGTTGTTGGAACAACTGGACTTCCATATATCAAAAAAAGAAAATAAACTTGGATCCGTATCTTGCACCTTAGTAAAAAAAATAATTCAAAATGGAGCATAGATCTAAATGTAAAAACCTAAAACAATTTTACTCCTAGGAGAAAACATAAGTGGAAATCTTTGTGATCTTAGTTTAAGCAAAGATTTCTTAGATATGACACCAAAGGCATTATCCATAAAAGAAAAAAAAAAAGGAAATGCCAGACTTCATTAAAAGAGAATGAAAGACAAGCCACAGACTGGCAGGAAATATCTGTCAATCAGATATCTGATGATGAAGTTCTATCCAGAATATTTAAAGAACTCTGAAAACTCAGCAATAAGAAATAAATAATTCAATTTTTGTAAATGGGCCAAAGTTCTCAACAGACACTGCACAGCTAATTGGTATATGAAAAGATGCTCAACATCATTAGTCATTAGAGGAATACAAGTTAAAACAACAATAGGATACGACTACACACCTATTACAATAGTTAAAATTAAAGGACTGACCATACCAAGTGTTGGCAAGGACACGGCAGAATGAGAATTCTCATAAACTGTTAATGGGAATGTGAAATATTTGGAAAACATCTTGACAGTTTCTTAAGAAGTTAAACAGATGCCAGCCACATGGCCCAGACATTTTACTCCTGGGTATTTACCCAAGAAAATAAAAGCATATATCCCTTCAAAGACCTGTATGTGAATGTTCATAGCTTTATTTCTAATAATCAGAAACTGCAATAATGTCCATCAACATTATTTTTCATCCATCAACAGGTGAATGGATGAAAAATAAAATACAATCAATATTGACAAATAATGAACTCCTGATGCATGTGACAACACAAAACAGTATTTGTATCCATGGAAAGTGTTTCACAGCTTGCTAATACTACATTTCCTAATGTGTGGTGCTATGGGACTGAATGTTTGTGTCCCTCTTAAAACTTACGCGTTGAAGCCCTAATTCCCAATGGGATGGTATTCGGAGGTAAGAGTCTTTGGGAGACAATCAGGTCATGAGAGTATATCCCTCATGAATGGGATTAGTGCCTTTTTAAGAAAAGACACAAAAGAGATGATCTCTGTCTCTGCCATGTAAGGCTACAGTAAGAAGGCATCCTTCTGCAAATCAACAAGAGGATGGAGCCAGGAACTGAGTCAGGCTGCACCTTGATCTTGGACTTCCCAGCTTCCAAAACTGAAAGTAAATTTCTGGTTTTTTTAACCCATCCAGTCTACGGTATTTTTGTGGCAGCAGCCAGAATTGACTAAGCTATATGGATAAGAGTCATCTCATGATAATGTAACTGTTATTTTGTAATGCAAATATAGTCTAGACCAGGGGTGACAAACTCTTTATATGAAGGGGCAGAGTAAATACTTTAGACTTAGCAGGCTATATTGTTGCTGTCACAACTATTCAGTTCTGACCTTACAGCCCCAAAACAACCACAGACAATACATGAACAAATGAGGATGTCAATGATCCAATAAAACTTTATTTACAAAAACAGACAGTGAGTGGATTTGGCCCACAGGAAGTAGTCTACTGACCTCTGGCTTAGACTAGTAGCCCTGGTGTGAGTCTTTTAAACTTCCCTCAGATTGGTATGCTGGGTCTGGGTCCTACTGGCTGTTTTCCTATCCCATTGATCCTGGATATCAGGAAAGACATCAGTGGAGATCAGCCATCTCTGTGGTGCAAAGAAGCCTGCGTACTTAGAGTTATCTGGGGACTCTTTCAGTGTCAGTGAACAGGTTTTTTTATCTCACAAGATGCCAAAAGTCCATGAGAAATGTGATGAATTAAATATGACTGCCATTTTTTCTTGTCACTACTATAGAGAGGTGGTTTATTTCTGCTTGCCTTGAATCTGGGCTGGCCCTGTGACTTCTTTAACCTATGTGATGGAAGTGATACTGTACCAGTTCTGTGCCTAAGCCTTAAGAAGCCCCTAGAATAATCTGACTTTATAATTTTGGGAGACTTCAGACACCATGTAAATCATCTTCTTACCCTATGAAGATACCATAGGGTAACAAGGGGAGATGACATGGTAAACACACATGAAGAGCTAGAGGTCCTGAGACTAGATAGAGAGAAAGAGGCCCAACCATGCCAGCATCCAAAGGTAAGTTCTGCCTTTCACCCATCGCTACTGAGGCAGCAGAGTGGGCCATCTTGGGTGTTCTAGCCAAGTAAAGCCGCATGTAACTGCAGACTCAGCTAACATTACGTGGAACGGAACCGCCAGATGATCTCAGTCAACCAATATAATAAAATTGTTTTAAATTACTAAATTTAGTTAACTGAAACAAGAAGATAAGAACATTGAATGAGAACCCTGAGTGAAAGAATTAAAGTAGAACAGTGATTCTCAAAGTAGGTTCTATGAGATGTGCATAGGTGTCCACAAAATAAGAGCACAAGGGTTTCATGCTCATGTGAGATTGAAACTATTTTGTGAGTCCAGATTAAATACTTTTATTTATTGCAGAATTTCTCAGAGGCTTTAACATGCACATTCAATAATAAACATTATGAAACTCCAAGAGGAGGATGTAAAATTTGCCTGTGACTTTTCTTTTAAGGTGTACTTACTCGTATCTTGAGAAAGAATTCCCAGAAGATATAACATCTAAGCTGTGTCCTGGCCAAGAGATAAAGTCTGGAAGATGCTGGACAAGATGGTCTTATTTTCAGCTCCAAAATGTCATTGTCTAGAATCTACTATGAAATGGTCTGTCTTGACAGTGTTAGATCTCTAACACAAGAAGTAGAGCAACTACGTGGAGTTCCTGGTGGATATCCAAACCTCTCGTACAGCATTCACTCAGTTCTACTCACTATGGATGAGTAGAAGGCTTCTGCTTTAAGTCTCCCAAACACTTTTGACCTCGCATTCCTAATCATCGTCTTGAAATGAAAAATGACCACTGAGGATGGAAAAAAATCAGCCTCAAATAATGATTCCAGGAGGTGAGACCTCAGCAAAAACTTTATACAAACTAAGCTTGTCTCCTTTGCTGTCATATTTCAAAATAATATCATCTCTCCAGTGACTCTGGTCCCTCAGTCTGAAAATGGGCTCAATTGGGTTTTCTTTTGCGAAATAATAAAAACAAAAGTGAAAACAGCTTAACACTACCCAGTCTCATTTATTCATTAGGATATTATCTTACTGAACCAAATTTCTTGAGTTAGTTGTCCCCACAGTTTGCATTTCTCTCCTCTCTTCCCATTTATTCCACAATCTACTATAATTTGGCTTTCTCCTCTTACTCTCAATTACTTACAAAAGTGGCATCTGTTTCCAGGTAATCTTGTCCAATCACAAACTTTCAGCTCTTACCTGCATACAATATGACTGACAGTAAGCAGTGTTCCTATTATTTATACTCCAGACTACCTTCTGCCCATACCATAAGCCCAATACTCATATTCCAGACCTATTTTTGTCAATTGTCTATTTCTACCTGAATGCCACACAGATGTAAAGAAACTCTGCCACCCCCAACAATATTAAACCTGTTCAATTACTAGTTCATTGATTCAACTAATATCTGTTTAGCACCACTCTGGGTGACGAACTTTTCTGGACATTAGATTCTGACTGTGACCAGAGCTTTGTCCTTGGGAACTTATGGTCTAGTAGGGGGAGATAGAGAAATAATCAGAGATAAAAACCAAGTTTTACCACTTATAGGGGAAAACACAAGTTTCTGCAGGAACACCAATAGAAATAGTCTTCATTCAGTCTTGCTAATGGAGATGAGGGTTGGAGAAGGGTGGTGTAAAGCCTCCCCAGGATAAAAATGACTAAGTCATGTCTTTATGGATAGATGGGGCAGATGAAGGAGCAGGAAAGAGCAGTCAGCCAGAGGAAGGGTCCTGTAGGGAGACTTACAGGGAAGAGACTGAGTCACATACCCATGGAAGCAAGTCATTCTGCGTGGCTGGATCAGTGAATGATGGCAGATGAGAAGCCATGGGAGAACAGTACAGGTGGAGGAAGAGCTGCCTTTACAGCACCCAGACTCACGGACCACTTTGGTATTGCACATGTTTTCTTTTTGTGTTTTCCTTGTAGATAGAATATTTTAAATGTGTATGCCATGTTTCTAATAAAGTTAAACATGCTTCTACCCTGTGACCCAGCAAGTCTATTCTCAGGTATTTACCCAAGAGAAAGGAAAACATATTATGTCCACACAAAGACTTGTACAAGAATGTTCAAAGCAACCTTAGTCATAATAGCTCCAGACTGGAAAGAACCTAAGTGTCTGTCAATGGGAGAATGAATATACAAATTATGGAATATTTATACAATGGAATAATACTCAGTAATAAAACAGAGCAAGTTACCAAGACACACAACATGGTTGACCCTCAAAATTACTATGCAGAGCAAAATAAGATAGACACAGATTACCTACTGTATGATTCCATTTATATAAAGTCTGAGAACAGGCAAAATATATTATGGTGATAGAAATCAGAAAATGGTTACTGTCATTTTGTCAGGGTGGATGGGGAGGGGGATATTGACAGGAAAGAGAAAAAGGAAATTTCCTGGAGATATTCTCTCTCCTGTTTTAGGTGGTGGTTCCATGGGTTTATTCAAAACTCACTGAGTTAAACACTATAATATGTGCATTTTATTGAATGGTAATTATACTTCCATTTTTAAAATGCCAACAAGAATATTTCTTTCAAGAGTCTGAGGGTAACAACACTGTTTGCCCATAATGAAGTTGCTCAAGTCTTGCAGTGTGGTCCATTGCAATAAAAACAAACAAGGCGTAAAAAGGTTATTCAAAAATGATAAAATAAAAATACTTCATTTTAACTGCAATTTTGATAGATGTTTTGGAGCTTTTCAATTAAACACCCCTAAGAAATCAATGACTTCTGATCTAGACATACAGAAAGAGTACTTCTTTTAACCCATGAATTAGTTTATTAAAACACTGAGGAAAAAAATTCCAGACGAAAATTAATAGAACATATTAGAAAACTGAGTGAGAAAATCGATGGAAATTATTTTGACATCAAGAAGTTTAAAACTTTTTTTTTTCCAGGTAATACAAAGAGCAATAATTCATTAAGAGGAAGAGAGAAATTTTGAACTAAAGAACTGAATAGGCTCCTTATTCTTCAATAATCTGATTAATGAAGAGCAGTGAATCCCGTAAATTTACTAGAAAAATATTTAAATTTCTTTCAGATTAGATACACAACACTGGCTTTGATAGAGATAAAATCAAATTCACAACATATCATTACAATGAGGACACCACTGACAAGCTGATTCACAAGTATCATCAATTAAAAGAGTATTTAAAATTATTCACACACCAGAAAATCTGCAGTGCCCTGAAATCTTACAGCTCTTACAGCTTATATATAAAAGAAACTTGATTGAGGTTCTTCTCTACTTGAGAACAATTCTGAAAATTTACTTTTAATTATGAACAACTTGTGGAACAGAAAGAAAAGAAATTTTGAAAAAGTATCAAGAGGAATGACTGAATTATCTTTCTGTTTTCTCCATGGGAAATGATATAACAAAATCATGTATCATGTGGTCATGATATAACAAAATCATTGTATCATGTGGTCAACAATATGTAACCAAAATGTAGGACATACAGTGTCTTAGATGTGAATCTGGCCATTAATTAATAAAACAAAGTTTTTCCCCCTTAGATTATGTGATGTTCTAGAATTTGTCAGAATTTTAAAACTTGTAATTAGCTGTCATTTCTTTTCTCTCTGCAATAAATGTTCACGTTCATTCTTAATTTTGTATTTGTAATTTTACATTCCTTTTCTTAAAATGTAGATCCAAAATTACATTAAAGTAAGTAATGCCCCACCACGCCTAGACCCACCTGCATTTTTTTAGATTATGCATTCCTCAAGGGCAGGAGCTGGGATCTTCTTCTCTCTGTATTCCTGTCAAGGTGCCTGACAAAAAATAGGAGCTTAACAAATATATGTGCAATTAAATGGAATGGGGGCAAATAATCTGATAGTTTAGTATAAAACAAAATTTCAGTGATGGAGGGGACAGTGCAGACACATCAGATCACAACCTAAATTCTCTCCAGGGAATTGATATCCTTTTACTTCTCGAGACACTGGCCTGCAAGATCCCAATTTCTAATAAAGTTTATCCAATCCAGCCCTCCTGTAACTTCACTCCTCCTGGATCCAAGCGCTACTCAGTTAAGATTAAAAATTGAATATAGGATTCTGTACATTGCCTTATCTCTAACTTCCTTGTAAGAACATAAACTCAGCACCTTTCTGGTTTCATAGTATTTTGGGAAAAATAGTATAAATGAGTAAGGTCTGAGCCTTTGCTGTAAATTCAACTATACCAGAATAGTTTAGTTATCTACCTTTGCATTGCAAATTCAATGAAAACAGTTTTATAATGCAATTAAAATGATAGGCATTGTAAGTCCCAGGTTGCTAAATGAACTGGAGTTATTTGTTAATTTTCACAATCAGAAATAGAAATGGTACAGTTACCAGAATATGAGTTTGCACTGAGAAGCTGTCTAGTCAGGCAGCACTACCATTATTCCATCCCAACAGATGTGATCCTATTTTTAAAGACTTCTGGGAAAGGAGATTCCCTCACCTCCCTTAGCAACCCGTTCTGATGTTTAACAACACTGGCTGCCAGGGATGCTGGTTCTCTGAGCCTGGCTGGAGTATTTTTACATTTCTATGTGTTGGTGTTTTTCCTTGTTCCCATTTCCTCCTTTAGTATTTATTTTATCCCCTCCCTTCTTTGCCTTTTTTTCCATTAATTTTGCTTGTAGACATTATTTATTTTTTTTTGCAAATAAAAACGGAATTTAAAATTGCCCCAAATTTAAAACAAAAGCAAAACGAGTAGAATATTAATTTAGGGGTCACACATACTTGGGATGGAAATGACTTTTAACTTAAATTTTATACAAATGGTACACAGGCATTTGATAATCTGTCCCCATCTGCATCTACTAGACATTTGTGAACTTGGCTGAGTTGAGAATGTAAACCATTTTATGGAAATACATTACATCTTGGTAGTTTTAAACATGCAAAAATATTTATGATTTTGTTTTAGTTTTTAGTCTCTTCTGAATGTTCTCCAAATTTCCATATTTTTCCTTAAGTTGATGAGTTCTGAACTGGACATGAAACACTAATTGAGGTCTGGATAGTGCTAAACATCTTGGGCAGAACACTTTCCATTTCTGCCTTGTTAATTTACAGTGTTTGCCTGTGAATCTATCAATACATCTATGTAGCTGACCAATAATGCTACACCCAGCTGGCCAAGTCTCAAAGGAGAAATGTGATTTGACAGATGCCTGGAAAATACTGTTGTTTTGAAATAGTTCTCATTATTGGGTACCTGACGACTTGAAATTCCACTGGCGGTGATTTATTTGATTGGAACTGTTTCTTTGTGGGCTGTTTGAAAATGGAAGCACTTCCTAGAATTATAAGACTTCAATCAATTTAGCCCAAGAAATCAGCAACTGGCCAGAAGCACTAGGTATCTGGTAAATGGCTGGGAGGGGAGAGATGAAGACAGAGGGCGACCAGTTGGCTCTGGACTGTCTTGGTTCTTGCCAACTGCCCTGGCTTCTTTACTCATAGCTTCTCCTTTCAGTCTCAAATGTATGATTACCCCAGTAGAGTCAGCGAAAGGGGGACGTGGTTACTGAGTGCATTTGTGGGGAGCTGAGAGGACTTTAGAGCCCTTACCCCTGGACTGAAAGCTCTGCTCTCCTTGCTGGCTGGGTGCCTCTGGGGAGATTCTTTGACTTCTCTCACTCTCAGCCTCCCCATAGATCGACAAGGCCCTTATAGTAACTCTCTTCTGGATACATTTAGTAATGAATGCTGCCGCCATTGTTATTGGAGACTCCTGTTTGCTCAGGCTTGGCATTTCTACACTACTCAGATCTACCATGACAGACACTTTTCTACTCTGGATTCACTATCTTGCTATTTGCATTTCATTTCTAATTGTCTTCCTAAATTTTACCCTTTTGAATATTCTTTAAACACACCAAGAAACTGATCACCCTTACAATCTGCACCATTCTGTTTAGCACTTACTTTCACCTTCATCTTTTTATTGTCCACAGTTCTGTGTGTATTTACTCTGTCCTTCCTACCTTATTGTAAGTTTCTTGAAAGCAGTAAGACTCATCTTGCCTTTCCCTGGAACCTAGAACAATGTAAAGAATGATAAAGAATTGCCAGATTCGGGTGGCTTCTCTGAGTTAAAACCCCAGGCTATTTAGCACTCTCAGCTTCATTCTCCAATTGTTTTACCTGAGGATGAAAGGTGCAAAAATGACTGCCATCTTGTAGAAGGTGCCTAACAGCTTATAAGAGAGCCACGCATTCTTAGAGAGGGTAGGAGTTGTGTCCTCCAGGACTGAGATCCAAAGTAAAAACAACTTTGATAGTGACACTTTCTTTGCAATGCAAACTAAGAAAATGAGTCTGCCTTGAACTAGAGGAAACTTCTACAGAGTCTGAGCTGTGTCTCCATGGTTCACTGGGTTCTTAGCCTTCTCATGGGGCCTGCCAATCAAGGTACTTGGGAGAGTGCTTTTTTGGCAGACGAGCCCTGACTACTTGAAATGAGGCAGGCATCACCAGAGCATTTCAGAGGCCAGACACCAGATGGTAATAATACATTTCAACTATTAGAAGTTTGGATCAGAAAGCTAAAGGTGAAGGTCTTATCTCATTTGTCAAATGATGTAATTCATTATTAAATCAGGACAAACCAGTTAACATCTGAAGTATAAATTTTAGTTGCTATTTATAACACACTCACCGGTTCATTTGGCTTAACTGGCTTATCTAATTGTGCGTAGCCTTTCACAAAAAGCTTAGGGAGAGTGGGGAAGTGACCTGTGCAAATCATAGTTCTGGATAAATCAAAACTTTTCTTCAAGTGCCAGTTAAACGTTAGCATGCTTGAGTTACTTGATGAAATTATGTTTCATTTCAAATAGTTTGAAGCAGGAAACTCTCTCCAAGTAGATTTAGTGAACTTGGACAGTATGCATGGGATTTGAGTGCTCCACTATTTCAGAACGAAAGTGCTCACAAAAAGTGCTCATAATCAGGCTCACAGAAAGAGAGGGTGGTAATAAGTGGGTAAATTAATTCCTTAAAACACTGATACCAAAAGAAAAAATGAAGATGTTAGCAGATTGGGGAATCTACCCTGGGAAATCTCTATTTCTAACCAAGAAGTGAATGAGTTCAGTCTTGAAGACCTGTCAAGGAGGAAAATCTTGGTAACTCTGGCACTGATTCTGTAAAGAAGAGCTAATATAATCAATCTGATATTGAAGGTTTTACGGCTGCCACACTATTTGCCAGTGTTGTCTTTCTTCTTTATCAACAGCATTATGTATGTGCCAGGCCAGGCAATGTTCTAAGAATCTCTACCTGTCTTAGTTCATTTGATCCTCTCAAAAATTCTACCAGGTAGGTGCTCTTAGGTATGTCCATTATGAAGAAGAGGAAACTGAGATAGCAGAGATTGTAAGACTACTGGAGTTGAAAGGAAACTGAGGGCTCGCCTCGTTCAAGTCTGTTTGTAAATGAGAATATGTAGACTCAGAGAGATTAATGTCTCGCTCAAAGTCACAAAAAAAGTTAGGGGCCAAACCACAAATATTTATACAAGCGATCAGTATGTATTAAGTGCTTACTGTAGCCCCTTACCCCTTACAATGACACTGTGAAATAAATACTTTTGTCCCAATTTTGCAGGAAAAAAGGCTCCTAGAGATGTTAAGGTATTTGCGCAAATCACCGTCAGGTAAATGAGGGTTTGGGGATTTAGACTTGGGTCTCTCACTCTACTCAACGATACAAGTCGACTGCCTTTCTAGTAGGACCACCTCTCCTCTGCGTCTTCCCTGCACCGGGTGGCCTTCTTCTTACACCGTAAGCAGCTGCATGTTAATCACTGCCATGTTAGGTCTCATGAGGGAGGAAGAAGTTCGTGGGATCCTGGAATGATTGAAGAAATAAGCGAAGCACCAGAAACTGTAAGAAGTTTTCAAATTTTTCTACGTAAAATAAATCTCCATGATAATGGAAAATTCTACCATGTAACTTTATGCTTTCAGACATCCTGATATTTAAAATCATGCACATTTTCTTCATTTCTACTTTAAGTTTTTTGGGGGCATTTTGCAAACACTGCCATCGTAGTTATATAAATGCAACGAACCTAGTGGTGAAATCTCTCATTGAGAATTTAAACTCCAGTGCAAGTTGTCTTGATTTTTTTTCCTCCCTCAAATTTTACCCAGACCATGACATTTAATATTTCCCACCATGTATATTTCATTGTCTTTAAAAAAATAACATCATGGTTTTATTTAATAAAGGATGTTTTAAAGGTGACAACTGGCTATTTGTTTTTAGTATATATTTAAGTTTCTATACATTTGGATCAATGAATATTATTAGAAATGCTTTTTAAAATGAGAAATACACATAATTTACTAAAGAGACTTTACATAATCACTTGTTTTTTCTAGTTACATGAACATAAAAGTGTTGGTTTTCTAAGCTGCCCAGCGAAATATCACAATTTCTGTGTAAAGGAGAAAAAACTGAAAAATTAGATTTTCAAGAGCAAAGTAAGTCGGGAGTTGCTTCATTCACATGGAGACGTCATTTGAACTTGTTAAGTAGCCGCTAATAAGAGAAAGGTACCCTGTTCCGATATTCAGAATGCTATTGTTTTTACTTGTCCACTCTGATAGCACAATGCATGTTCTGAGACAAGCTGGGGGTGGTAACCAAGGGCTTCATTTACCTGCAGTCAGAAGTGCCCGTAATGGGCTGGCAGGGCTGTGGGCCACATTATATGTTTCCTAGTTCTCTCTAATTAGTCATAGAAAAATGTGAAGAATAGCACCCACATTATCCAGATTTTCTTAGGATTCGCTACCCTAAAAACTATTTTCCTTTTGTTATGTTCGATATGTGTAATTATGCTTTCAGAAAGCCCTCTGCTTTGGAATTTCATCCTTGCTGACCTGCCACCCAGTTGCAAGTCGTATCCAGCAGCCACTACTTATTTACTAAATATAGGTTCTTTATGAGAAAAGTTTTAAAAATTAATCAATAGAATACAGCAGATATATATATATATATATACACACACATACACATTTTTAATCACCAATGTCCATCCCCTTTTTGCAAGTCACCTACCCCATAAAGGAATTATCCCCTGGCTCCTGGTTGCTTCTCTGACACCATCTCTCACGTCTTTCTCCCCGAGTCCCCACCTCTCATGTCCAGACACGCTAGGCCTTTCGGTTCCTCTTGGCACCGAGCTTCTTTTCGTCTCAGGGATTTTACACTTTCAGTTCTCTCCTCCTGGGGCTGTCTCTTCCTGCTCTTCATCAGTCAGTTCTCAGCCCAAATGTCAACTCTACAGATACTCCCCACCCCATCCAATATTTCTTTACCTTATCTATTTACTGTCTAACAACTACCTTGTTTTATTCGTCATGATTTTTTTGTGATTTCCAACTGTCTTGTTAATTTATGTACTACCAGTTCCCCAACCAGAATGTGAGCCCACAGGGCCCAGAGGCCTCATGAGCTCTGTCTTTCCCTGTATCTCCAGCTACCAAAAAGTGCCCTGCACATGGGCACTCGATACATTAATTTTTGGAACAAATAACTAGATGGATAGATGATAGATGTCTTCCCTCAAAAACTAATCTGTGCAGATAGAAGTTAAAATGCTGATTACCTTGAAGGTATATTAACTGGGAAGGGTCACAAGGGGCATTCTGGAGCATTTCAAATATTCTCCATCTTGTAGCAGTTACACAAACACACATGTACATATGCAAAAAAGTTATCTAGTTGTGCACTTACGATTTGTTCATTTTGTGTGCCTAAGTTAAAGAAAAAATACTGACTGTTGTATCAGTCATCAAAGCCTGGTCTATGTCCATGGCATTCGGTGAGCTCAGTGCTTGGTCAGGCATCCCTAACACCCAGCACAAATCTTTTACTGTTGAAAAGTAATTGTTGCCTTAAAGGACAGATCTAAGATCAACAACAGAACAGGTTGTTTTCCCAAAGCCACATATTGTTCTTTTACTGTAGATCTATTTTAACTATGACCATATCTGTGTCACTGTATGAGACTTTATTTAGCTAAGGCCATGCCATGGCTTGCGCACAGTGGTCAGGAAAAGATAAGAAGGGCAGGTGTGAAATATTAACTTTGAAATTCAGAGTATTTGTTCACCCCAATACATCACTGGCATAATCTCTGCTAGTTGAGGATTCCCCAGTCTAGACCAGAAGAAATGACTAGAAAACAATGATAGATAAAATTAGACTACACTAGGGGTCACGAAGTATGCTGGTTTGCTGGGATAGTGTGTTTTGACATATTTATCTATGTAGGCAAGATTGCCAATGGGAAATGGCATACTGAATAAGCGGTTTCTTTAGAAGTCTTTTCTTAAAAGACATAAATAAAACAATCAACTTTCTAATATTGCCATGCTCTATGAAATCAATGAGAATGGTCTCATCTATATAAATGGACTTTTCAGATAAATGAATCTTAACCCTCTTTACTACAAAATATTTTAAAAAATGATTTTAATTTTCTCTTGTGGAAATCTTTCTAAAAGATCATGGATTTTTTCCTTCTCTTAAACAAAATGTACTGCTGTGACACACTCCTCTCTCTGTGGTCTGAGCTCATCATGAACACTGAAGGTTGCATGGGACCATCTCAGTAGTTACATCCTGTACTGTTGTTAGTGCAGTAACAGCTCAGTGAACCCTCCCTGCTGCACATCTATGTAATTTTGGTAGCTCCTTTTTTTGCTGAGAGTGTTCTCTGGGTCTCAGATAATACCCTTTCCTAGCACCAATTTGACTTAATTCTCTTCACATGCTACCTTATTTTACATAAAATTTCTAGCCGAGGGTCTGAATCCTAGACCTAGAGAGGGAAGGCGAGTCTCCCTCCCAAGGTTTGAGCCCTAAGCTAGCTGTCACTCTGGAAAGAGAATTTAATAAATTAATCTCTTATAAGAAGTTAATGACTTATTAAGAGCTTAGGATATTAAGAGTTTTCTACTTGTGTTTGGCTTGTAATGGAAGATGTCTATAGACGCAAAACCTTAACCCCAAGCAGTGACTGTTTAGCAGAGGGATTTCAGCTATAACTTATTTTGGAGTGGCAAGAGGTGGTGGAAGATAGTAAAATGGGGAAGGACTAATGTGATGTTCTTCATTATTAATGACATAATATAAGCCTACATTTTCCTATATCTAAGGAGGCATTTAGGCTTCAGGAATCCTGGATAGGGTCTTACTCTTGCTACTGTTCCCTAATCTGATTTTTGTTCTTCACTCCTCAAGGTTTTCCATGAGAGACTATTGAACTCATCTTCCTTTGGCTCAAGACCTGATGTAGGCATCCCTTGCGTGCTCTCAAGAATGAAGAAGCTAGTTTCACCAGCAGCTTGGCCTGCTGAAAGGGGCAGTACTCTTCCATAAACCATGGCTGTGGCCAGTCCTCAGCTAAACCAGAAAATCATGAAAGTTAATTTGCATTCTGTTTGCCCCATCAACTTACCTCCTCCTCCCTGTTCTGTTCCCTGTGCACTCCTAGTTCTGTGCCCCAGCATGCCTCTGTCCCCTCTGTATCCTGCCCATTCCCAGGGCTGCTTTAGTCACTGGGGCCTTTTCTTTCCTAACATATTTTTCCAAAGATGAAATCTGGTCATGAAAGACACAAGAATGTCTTTGAAGAATAAGAAGGGCCAACTTGTCACAAGGGATCATGTGAAACCTGAGGAATATGATAAAGAGGGGAGAAGGGGTTTCTCAGGTAGTCAGCCAGCCCCAGCTCAATCTTAGGGGTAGCGGGTAAAGCAGTGGTTCTCAAACGAAAATGAGAATAGCAGTCACAGGAGAATCTTTTTCACCGTGGAGTTTCCCAGCCCCTAATCCTGAGGATTCCAATTTATAAGTTTAGAGGACAGCTCAGACTTTTAAATAAACATTTCAGGAAATGTTGCTACAGGTGGTGGAATATATCCTGGAGAAACTCTGGAGTGTGGGGTGACATGCAGTTGGCTGGATGTCTGTGGGGTCCACCCGCCCTGTGAGAGCCGGGAGGACACCACTTTATCCTTCAGTCCTGACAGATGTCACCTTGAGTCTTAGTAAGTCTGGCTCCGACTCATTGGTCCTTAGTTACCACCCCCTCCTTCCCCTCCTCAAACAAAGGAGGTCATAGTGGGATCAAGAGAGGGATCTGCATTAGAGTGGCTGGTAGCCTAGTAACAACTCAACAGACAGGCAGATTCTCTCTCAAAAGTCTTTTCTTCATCTTATTTTTGGAGACCTAAGTATCCTTTGCATTACACAGGTCATGACACTACTCAATACTTCCCCACATACCAATTAAAGCAGATGAGTTGGAAGTGGGAGATCCATCAGAAAGGCAGTTCTAAATCATTCCTCTTTACTAAGACCCAAGGCTATGCTCCATTTATTCATCAGAACCCCACAGCAGGTACCCTCTTGGTGTTGTATTTATAGTACTCCAAATTTATCTGAGGGAATCCCATACCAGTTAATTCACTATGCACAGTTTGGCGGAGGACTTTATTACAGAGATTTATATAGAATTTAGTCATAAGGAATCAGCCACATCATCTTGATCAACTCTAGTACTTAAAAATATAGAGAAACCAAGGCCAAAATCTTAAGGAAAATAGTGGATACCCCAACACCCAGTTCGTAACTCTTCTTCTTTCTTTTGGGAACTGCTTATTCCCATGAGGACCATGTCCCCACTGCAGGTCAGGGTGTGACCAGTCAGATTATCCCATCACCGGAGCCCCGTGATTGGTTCAGGTGCAAAGACTTGACTCCTAAGGCTGCCTGAGCTAGACCTATCAGGAAGAAGGTCTTTTCCAATTGGGGTTATTAAGCCAGGAAAACAATAATCTGGGACTGCTGCCACCAACCTGCAGGATTTTTGTTTGAAGAGCAAAATGAAGCAGAGAAATGTGAAGAGCTGAGAGAGGGAGACAGCCTGAACCAGGGTAACATCATTTGAGCCTCAGGATGCTGCTGCGTTGGAATTTAGAACTTCACTTCTGGGTGTGGGAGTCAATAAATCCTTTTTATTAGGCTAGTTTGAGTCAAGGATTTAAACTGGCCAACTGAAAGTGTCCTGGCTAGTAGTATGGTCTTGCCTGGTTCTGGAAGTTTTATGTACAACGGCTCAGGGTACCTGGTTCTCCCGCCTGGGTGTATCAGCCTCCGTGCTCTGTGGCAGTAAGTCTTGAGCTTTAGAATGCGTAAGTATCAACTGCATTATGTGTTAAACGTGCAGATTCCTGGGCCCACAAAGATTCAGCTTCAGTGGGACTGGGCGGCAATGGCCATAAACCTACCCTTCCTCAAGCTTTTTCCTGAGTGAGAAAAGTCCTTACAGTAGCCTGGGAGGCTGTTATGTTCACTGGCTGTCACATTCTGTTCCAGCCACACTGCTCCCGTAAGCTGTACAAACATGCCAGGTCTTCTCTGGTCCCAGAGCTTTATCTCAGCAGTTCCCTCCACCTGAAAAGGTCTTAACTCCAGATATGTCCACTGCTAAATCATTTCCTTTAAGCCTTAGCAGACACGTCACTCTGAGTCCTATTCTGACCTTCCTACTTAATACAGAAACATGACACCTCCCACCCCACCCATATCCTTTACTCTATTTCTATGTTTCCCCTTGTAACTCTTTTTACCTTCCAAAGTTCTCTACCGTTGATTTCTTATGGCTATTTGATATCTTGTTCCTGTTTCATCTACCTTCCCCCCACTAGAATACAAGCTCCAGGAAAGCAGGGATCTTTGATGTGTTCATTGATGTCTCCTAAGTAACTCCAGCACATAGTAGGCACTCAGTAAGTATTTTTTTTTTTTTTTTACTGAAAGTGCTTTGGGTTCAAAGTGATTTTTGACTCTGAAAAGATGCCACACTGCCAGACGGACATTCATTATTTGACTTTCTTAATATCTCATAATCCAGATGACCAGATTTGCCTGTCCTTTGAAACTGAGAAGTAGTAAGAAAGACAGGTGATGAAAAGAAAGTGCCTGCCTCGTTGTGATGCTCCATATGGGTGCCCAGGCAGGGTCAGCTATGCCCCAGCCAGCCTCATTTTCCATAGAGCTTCTTAGGGCTAGGTGCACACTTTACCAATGCCAGTTTCAGTTTTGTCTTCAGAGGTTTTCTGGGCAGCGGAGTTTTTCTGTTACCGTATGGCCTGAAATATAACCCCCTGGACAGTTAGGTTGCAGCATGAGAGGCTGGAGACAGAGACGCCTTTATTTAAAGACAGTGATTCTTCCCATCAGAGGGGATGTCACCTAGTTTACACATATTCATAAATAGTTTTACTTGTGCTTCAGCTCAATTCAGGCTACCTTCTTTAGTGCTTGATGATTTGGGAACAAGGTGCTAAGAAAGTTTGATTAAAAACTGTCTTGGAGGGTCCTCTTTGGTGGTGGGATCAGGTCATCAAAACTGATGTCTATTCGCTTTTTAAAAAAATATTGTAACTGTCCAATTACCTCAGTATTCTAATATTCACATTATACTACTTAGTCTAGTCCTTTAAACAGGTATTTAAGGTTTCAACTAACATTCATTCTCGTGAAGCAAAATGCTGCCTGCTACTTTTCTTACTCAGTTTCTGGGAGCTTGGGCAGCTGCTGTTGTGTGTGCTGAAGGGAAATTGGATTCTTAAAGAAAGTGCTTAATCTTCTTTATCAAGCAATTAAATAAAATGGGCTCTGGGAGTATGTAGTAGGTGGGTTTGGAAGTGAAAAAAAAATTCGAAAATCACATTTTGAGTTTTAAATGGATGTATAAAAATGCAATGGCATACATTGAAGAGAAAGTGGTGATTGGGAGAGTTTTCATTTAGTGCTTCAAGTTAAGTCAAGAAAGGCTGAATATTAAAGAATTTATACAATGAAAGGAGAAGCCGCCTAAGTGGAAGTAGGCCCTGAATTTAAATGAGATGAATCTCAAAGGACACAGTGAAACATTCCAAATTGTTCAGATTTTTCTCCTTTGAAAAAAATATCGATTAAAAAAAAAAAACGGTATCACCACTTTATTTCGCAGAGTCGTCCTTCACGGCAATGTTGCCCTTACACGGGGATCTCAGAAATCCACTGATTATAGGTCGAAATGAAAAACAAAACAAAACAAAAACGAAACCGGCAGTGCTATTCTCACAGTCATTAAAGGGTCTGTCCTCCTTTTCAGTGTGCTCGTTTTTAATGAAAAGGGAAGGGAGTACTTGATATGTCTTGACATTTGGTCCCTTTCCGCGAAATCTGAAACTTGAGACGCAAAACATTCCGCAGTTGTCGGTAAAATACCTGCCTTAAAAGCAGAACCACAGTTAATGTCTTTGGCCCGGAATTCCAGAGACTAATTTCCACCCCTCCCACGGAGTCACCTGCTCATGGGGAACCCCGGCCAGAAATCCGGGTCGCGCCAGGTCAAATCTTGCGCGTCTCTTGTTTACTCCGCCCGGGGCAGGGCGGCGGCGCAGCCGGGGCGGGGGTAGGGAGGGCCGCTCGGGCCCGCGGCGCCGGGGCACTCGGCTCCGCTCGGCTCGGCCGCTCGGGCGCCCGGGAGGGGCGGCGCGCGGTCCCGGCCCGGCCGGGAGACCACCTGGAGGAGGCGCTCCGGGCGTCGGCTTGGGCCGCCACGGCCTCCTGGGACCTCCCCCGAGGGTGCACACGAGTCCACACCGGCAGGGTAGCGGCTCGAGGGAGCCCCGGTGTCCCCCAGGTGTCGCCGGGTCGGGGAGGAAGCCCAGCGCCCCGGCCCCCACTCGCCTGGGATTCCCCCGCCCTCCGGACCTGCTCTCCCCGCGCTGGGTGTGCTGTCGCTCGCGTCCCTTCGGAGGAAGGGAAGCGCGCAGGCAGGAGGCGTCTGCTCGCCCCAGGTCCCAGCACAACCCACAAGAAAACCCGCAAATATTCCCCGCACCACTGCCCACACCGATTTGAATACCCCAGCGAGGGCAGGCCGCGATCCCCTAGCTGAGTGCGCCCAGGGCGCCCTGGTGAGTGACCCCAGGGAAGGCAATTGGGGCATTTCGAGCGCGTAAAAAGTTCGTGCTTCCGCGGGGGCACGGAAAGTGCTAGTAAAAACACTTTGCAGAGCTCCAGAAACGCAGCCAGGAGCTAGTCTGATTTTGTTTTTCTTGACCGGTAACATAAATGTGAGTGGAGGTGGGGGCGAGGGACAGGAGAGGGATAAGAGGTACCCGGACAAAATCATCAATGCTGATTATTCTGTAATTCCGTTTGTCTTCAAGAAGGGAACGGTCATCTGGGAAATGGGGATTGGGGGGTGGGGAAAGAGGTTTCTACATCCCTAAAGGAAATTCTCAGGCCCCTAGAGACGCCCAAGTTTTTTTGCCTGACAAGTAGAGACCAGCTCTCCGGGGAGTTCCCCGATCCGAGCGAGCGGGGAGCTCGGCCACGATCTTCCCGCCCGGAGCGGCCGCGGCGGGGCCGGGCCCTGCCCTCCCGGTCGCCTCCCTCCCCCGTCGCCCCGCGCGCCGCACAACCCTCTCCGCTCGCCGGCTCCAGACTGGTTTTTCTGGTTCAGCCTCCCTCCCTGGGACGCGCTGGGGGATCCGATGACGTCGCTGGCTGAGTCTCTCCCTCTTCCTCCCTCCCTCCGCCTCTCCCCCCTCCCGCCCTCGCCGCGCACTCCTCCTAGTAACTTCTGTTCGGGGAGGCGCTGCCAGGAATAACCCGGTGCGTCCACAGACCGGGAGGGGAGGCGGCCGCTGCGGCTCCCGCACGCAGACTCCTGCGGCCCGGGCCTCGCGGCTCCCTCCCGAGCCCGGCGGCCCCTGCCCCAGGCCCATCTCCGTACAGTGTCAGAAAAATAAATAAAGGAAAGAGGAGCCTGGGCAGGCGGTCGGGATCGCTCCCCTCCCTCAGCGCCCGCCCTCCCTCTGTCCTTAAGGAAATGCTACCAGACACCCCCCACCAGACACGCTCAGCCTTGGCGAGGAGCGGCCGCCGCGGCAGCGAGAACAAGGGCACCAGGGGGGTTTCCTCCCCCTCCTCCTCTCCCTCCTCTTCCTCCTCCTTCTCTCCGTCCTCCTCCTCCTCCTCCTCAGCGGTGACTTTCCAGGTGAGCGGCCGCCGCTGCTGCTGCGAGGATACCCCTCGCCCGCTCTGGCTCGGGCCGCCGCGTCGCACCCTCCTCCCGCCCCTGTCACCCGGCGGCGGCCGGGAGCTGACAGCCGCCCGAGGGGCTCGCGGCCCGGAGGCGGGCGGCCGGCGGGAGGCGGGCTGGAGGTGAGGGGGTGGAGAGGAGACAAGCGGGGCGCCACCGAGCGCTGTCTCTCCCCGCTGGAGGAGGGTCTCCGCAGAAACATCTTCGGTGACTGTGGCACAAGTCTTGGCCAAGTTGTGTCTTGGACGTTGAAGCTCCCGGGAGCCCGGAGCAACTTGGAGGGTCTCCCGGCTCGTTAACCATATTCCTACACGTCTCGACTTTGGGGTGCTGGGTACAGCCTTAGGGGTGCGTGGAGGGCGGACCGACTATTTGGGCGAGCAGAGCGGCGGGAATCTAGGTTCCTCAGCTCGGTAAGTGGCCTTGGCTCGGTGTTTTTCCTGCCTCCTTTAGCATTAGGAGCCTGTTTCACTTTACACCGAAATCGCCTCCGCCGGACCCCGTCGCCCCTCCCGGCGCGCGCCCCCGGCCCCAGGCGGGAGTCCCGAGGGTGAGGGTCGGAGGGAGCGGGGATGGGGGAGACCTCGGGAGGGGGGTCCGGCACGTTGGGAAATGCGGGGAATACCCCGGCCGAGGAGCTATGCAGATGAGGGGAGGCTGCTTTGCGTAATGTCCTGGGGGGAGGGGGCGGCGCGGGAGCGCTGGAGGCAGGAATGTGCCTGGTTACTAATGAGGGACGTGCACCGGCGCGCACCGCCGGGCCACCTCTGCGGCTGCCGCGGCCGCTGGCCGCCCGTCGTCAGGTAGCGGGGGAGGGGGCCGCGCGGCGCTGGCCAGGGGCGGGCGGCCGGCGGGCGGCGCGGGGGCCGGGCCGCCGGCCTGCGGCCGAGCGAGCGCAGCGAAGGCGCCGGCTGTGGGCATTTCGGCGATTCCTTTCTCCTCCCGAGCGAGGAAGGAAGGAAGGAGAGAAGGAAGGAAGCGAGGAAGGAGGGGACAGTCTCGATGGAAGGTTCAGGCGGAGGCGCCCTCGCCTTGCGGGTGCACTGGCCGCAGAGCGGCTCCCGGCGCGGCGGTCTGGCCCGGGGGCGCGCGGAGACGGGTGGGGGCGGTTTGCATGCGTGTTCGTCTGTGCGTCTGCCTGGGGACCGGGAAGGGACATGTGTGTTTGGGCTGTGCACTGTGGGGAGCTGGGTCTGCGCCTTTATGTCTGTTCCCTGAAGTGGGTGGAACGTTGGCCCGTTCCGGGAATGTTCCATGACGTGGTGCAGCCACAGGAAGGGGGTTAACGAGGGGCTCTCTGCCGCGGCGGCTCTGCCGGCTGCTATCAAAGCAGATGTGCTGCCGCTGCTCCTCCTCCTCTCTCACCTCCCTTCACCCCTCCCCCCGCGTTTCCATTCTGTGCGTCTGGTACTGGTAGGGGTGAGACAGGAAAACACTGGTGTGTGTGTGTGTGGGGGCGGGGATGGTGTGTGTGTGTGTGTGTGTGTGTGTGTGTGTGTGTCTGTCGTATTTGGTGGGGGAGACTCCAGATCAGCTCTGCCACCCCAGCTGTTATCACAGATCGGTGCGCTTTATACGCATGTGCCTCCCGCGTTCTGTCCCTCTTACATAACACATCCAGTGCAGCAGAGGACACGAGAAAATGCGACCCCAACCCTCCAAGCCCAAATTGGGTGAGGGGATAGAAGGTCAGGAAGTGTCCCTTGGTGTTGTCCTTCAGGGACGTGGCTTCAGTGAGGAGAAGAAGGGTTTTCTTCAAGTGGCTCCTTTCCTCTCTGACTTTAAAGCATCTAACTAAAAAGGACTGCAGGAACTAGCCCTCTCTAATGGGAAAGCTTTTACACGCTACGCCGAGAGAAAGTGGGTACTTGAACCTCGGGAGTGCAAAGAAGAGAGAGGGTCCTTACTAAAGACACTCCGAGATGGACAATATACGTGCCGGGTAGGGGGCGGTGGGGATGGCTTTGAGGGGACCGGAGGAATCCCCTGATAATAGATGGGTTTCACTGGAGGCCTTAGGACACCTGTAATGGCATAGAATTCGCACAGGAAGCAGTGTGTGCAACTGACATCGCAAAAGCCTTACTTAGGCCTAAAATGAACATAAAAAGGCTTGTTTCCGGTACTTTCATTATAATGGAAAATTTGAACTGATTTTCCTCCTTCCTTTTTTGCCGTTTTAAAAATAATTCAGTTTACTTACAAATTAATGTTGATACTCTCCCCCATCCCCAAAGGCTGGACCTGGGTAAGTCACAAGAGAACTGTGTTTTTCTGGCTTCCTCAGAGCCCTAGTCAAGGGCTATTGATTTTTCTCTTCAGTACAGTTGTTTCTTTTGTAGTGCATAATCAAGCCCAGAAATTACTTGAAATATTAATAAGATCCATTTTAATTAAATCGGCAATGATTTGTCCTCCTAGAGAAAGGCCGTTTAACTTTATTAGAAACATTTCCTCTAGTATACAGTAATTTTTTGTGATGTTTGTCCTTGAGCAAATCAAGTTATTTAAAATACTTGCATATATGTACAGAAGTATATATTATATTTATATCACATATATATATTAGAATTTACAAGTGTCTTGTGCTTTTTCACTTTTTAAAAGTGCCAAAGCAAAATTTTAACCAGGTAGATTGTGTAATGAGTAGATTGGTTTTGATTTTTAGGATATAGGCCAAATAGTTTATCAGGACAGAAATGCCCTCCACATGAGTAAATGGATATCATTTTAATTATTAAGATAAAATTCCTGTGGAACATTAAGAGGTTATGGTACCAGATGAGAACTGCATTTTTATTTTGAGGTGAAAGGAATTGACCAATATCTCCTTAAAGATAGTGTGCTTCAAGTGTCATAATCCCTTTTGACCACTAGGTTTGAAATTTGCAGTATATTTCTTACATACAGAAAAATGTTATATTACAATGGTGAATCTTTTGAAAATTGTCTGAGTTTCTTGCTTTGAACGTAAGTCAGGTATAAAACAAAATTTGCTTGTTGGCATCTATACTTCAGTGATGGTGATTGTATTTTATGTGGTTGGTTTTGTTAGAGACAGCTTTTATTTAAGTAAGGGTATTTATGATTACATTGATGTGAAATTGATTTGGGGACAATTTGGGGAATAGTAATATATTACTGATAGTACAAATTTAAGCTCTAACTGATTTTTAGCTGGTTAGATCCTTGTGGAAGTCTTTGGAAAAATGCCATCAGATAAAACATTTCTGTATTTCTATTAAACATAGAATGTAAAGGCGAATTTACTGTGTATATATTACTACATAATGAAATCATGCTACTTGACTACATTGAAAGATTAGCCAGCAGAATCTTTTGATTGATCAGGCTCCTTTCACAGGAGGTGTGTTTACAAATGTTCTTGTTACTATGAAATCAAAACAGAGACAACATGTATGCAGGTGTTCCTTGTAGAATAATGGTACATGTGTCTGCTTGAGCATTTGGTGCTTTGTCACCATTCAGAGAATTAGGTTGACTTTTATGCTGATTCAATCTAAAATGAAAAATCTTTAGGAATTTGCCCATTTTGTTTTAAAGCAGGACTCATTTCAATAGTAGCAACGACAAACAAGTATTCTATTTGTTAGTTTTTAGAGTTTTGAGTTGTCAGTGATCAACTCAAGTTAATATGAAAGCTTCAATATAGGAAAAGTAGTTTTAAATAACTATAGAAAATGTGATTTAGCTTAGCGTAATCCACTAGGATGTGGAATAATGTAACACCTGATGTGGTAAATATTATAATAAGGGAAAAGTGGCTAAGATCAACTGGATGGATGGTTACGAAGCAACCTATTCACCTACGTCTGTTAAAAATAAACGCTGTTTTCAGTTTGGTGCATGGTCAACATTAGCAGAACTCTGTAAGTCTATGCAGTAGTCCTGTAGGTGGAGAAGTGGTTCACAATTTAAATCACCACCTTGGCAATTCCAGTGACATGCTTCTGGTTAATGCATTTATATATGAATTCATTGTGAATCCATGTTATGGCTAAAACTTGGTATGTAGATATTGCACCTTTTTAAGTGATATTATAAAAAGGAGCAGAGGCAGTTTGCTAACTCAGCTCTATGGATTTCAGATCTCATAAGGAACTTCAGACCATGTGTGTGGCTTTGCTGTAGCCACATAGGCAGAGCCTTCCTTAATCTTGAGTAAAACTTGAGTGAATGTTCCAGTGAGTCTTCTCAAGGTTTGAAGTTGTGGATGAACACAGAGGATTGAGGGAAAGTGGGAAAACATTATGAAAATAAGACTGTGCTTATTTGGAGGAAATTGTAAGGGACCTGATTTTCTATTTGTTCCTGATATTTGATCACAATCAACAGCATTGCTTTCTATATGCTATTTATGGCAACGCTAAGAAAAAGAAGGTTATAAATCAGTATTTGTAGCCATGAGATGGCTCTAAGTCATTTGGGAAAACATTTCAGCGTTTTGTCTATTATTATGAAAGAACACCTAGGTCTTTATGGGGATGACACAGCTTACTGGATCTGTGTGATCTTTAGTCCCTGAGGTGGCTCATGGATACTAGCATTAAGATAGAGGTAGGACTATACTGTCTTCAAGACTGCATTTAGAATAGAATCAGAACTGCTTGATAATTTGTATCACTTTTGTTCCAGACCAGATAATGTGCTGCCAGTCTTAACATATACTCCCATTACCCATCATTTACGGTATAAACTACGACATGTGGTCTGATCTACAAGTGTCCACAACTTTAGATTTTTTTTAACAGCTTAAAATTTTGAGTCTAACCATTTGACAGTGCGTTGGAGAGAGGTGATAAAAATGATGGTTGTGTGCCTGAGGATATTCTGGGCAGAAAGCAGGTGGGGTTTGACCTACCGCTTCATCACAGGATGGTTGGATGTAAGGTCAGGAAATACTCAGGGGTCAGCCAGCATTTTTGACCTGTCACTCATATATAATCTTAGCCCTTTCTTCAGAGTACTATGACAAATGCCCCGGTTTTCTTCATCAATGCAACTTACTCATCCATTCATTCAACAAGTATTTACTATGGGTCAGACCTTGTGCTGGATGCCAAAGGTATAATGATGATCCAGACCAGAAAAGGAGCTTCTAAACCAGTGGGGCTGTCAGACACTAGTCATGAGGTTTGTTATAAGTGCTGTGGAAGAAACCTAAAGGAGTAAATAACAAGGGGTCCATCACTGCTCTCTGGGGGTGAAGAAGAGGTCTCTCTCAGGAGGTGATGTTTGACCTAAGACTGCAGGATAAACATGAATCAAGTAGAAAAAAGGAGGTGGGGAGAGGGAGAGTATTGTACAAGGAGGGAATAATGCAGATGCGCTGAGGTTGGGGGATGTACAATGTTTGGAGGGGTTGAAAGCAAGCCGGTGGGCTGGAAGGTAGATAATATAAGAGTTAGTGCAAGGTGAGGCCAGACCATGTGGGCAGGCTGACCACACGAATCATTATTTAACTTGGCATAAATGGAGACTGTCCTTGGCAAATCAGGGCACCTGATGGCCCTACTATTGGCCACGTTGGAGACTGATCATTGGAGAGGGAATTTGGGGGCAGGGCCTCGAAGCTGGAGGAGGCTCATGTATAACCTGTGTCTTTTCACAGTGCTTCCACATCAGTGGTCTCTGACCTCCTGGAAATCTGTTATGATTTTATGTGTTGACTTCAGTTTGAGGGGTTTAGTTGTATGATTATTCGCAAGTAAACTTTTTTTAGGAATAAATAATTTGCTTTAAAAAATACTTATTTGGGGCTTCAGTTAACTAAATTGGCCAGCATCATTGATTCAGTTAATGAATAACTGCAAATTCAAAAGTCTTTACAAGGTCACTGTGTGAAGTAACCGATTAATCTTTAGAGCCCTGCATGAGCTGGATCTATATGTTTCCAAGCAGCTACTAAAACGTTCAATTCCCCAGATAATTTGTCTACATGTTTGCAAATATCAGGGACTTTGGGGAAATTCGGATCTGGTTTTTTTACTTTCCATATGATGAGGACGTCAGTGTAATACTTACAGAAGAGTATGAAAGAAAAGAGTAGAAAAAGAGGTTCTCAAAATACAACATTCCTTTAGGTAATCTTGGACTCATATTCCATTTTGTCAACTGTATCATTTAATGAATTTGCTCCTTGTCTTAAAATTTACATAATGGAGGAAATGCTATTTAGGTGGCAGAAAGGGTCAGTATATGTAGTAATCCCAGGCCTGGGTTATGGAGTCAGTCTAGGGGTCAGAATGAGTAACTGAAAGATAAAAGGACAAAGATCCCTGCCTTCAAGAATTTTACAGTCTAGAGAAGACATACGGCTTTTAAGTAAACGTTGTTAAAAATTACAAGTGAAAGCATTGGATAAGTGGAGGCTTTTTTTTTTTCCTCCAACAGGAATGATTAAAAAGTCTTTTTTGGGAAGATGTGATTTTTGATTGGGGGCCTTTGAAGATTGAGTAGAATTTCAGTCAGCAAAAAGGGAAGGGAAAGGGCTCAGCATAATTTGATCTGGGGTCCTGGGGTGTAGTTAAAACAACGGGAGGCAAAGAAAAAGGTGAGCCTGGAAAGGTACACTGGTTCCAGATCCTGTGGCACTGTGCAGCCTTCCTGAGAAAGCTGGACTTCACTTAAGGTTTTTGAGCAGAGGAGTGACGCTATAATGTGTATGTTTTAGAAAGATTATAAGGGTATGTGGGATGGATAGCTTGGTGGCAATGAGCAGTAAAATTGCTGTAACACCCAAAAGAGAAGTAATGAAGATTGACACTGCTGCCTAACAATATGAATTTTTTCATCCTGTTAGTGGACATCTTAAAAGCACCTTCAAAAATAACAAGACTGATTAAAATATTTTGATAAACATGGTCAAATAGGTATGGCAGATTGTCAGTTTGAACTACATTTTAAGTACAGTACTGCATTATTATTTTAACCTACTCTGAAGCTTTTTGCTCTGGAAAATATAAATAGTAGTAGTGAAAGTTGACCAACTTAAAAACCTGGTAATTCTAAGTATAACCATTTTTATATGTTTTTAGGTATAAATATTTAAGGAATGAACAGGTGATTCATTTCACGGTTCATTAGAATTCTGCTTTTTAATTGATACCCAATTGTAACTAACTGATGACAATCCTGGGCAAATAATGTAGTGCAATGTATTTGAAAGACAGTGGCTTTTTTGACAAAGATTTATTTGGTGGTTTCATTTTCTCTGAAAAAGAAAGCAGGAGGTCACCAAAGCTCTTATTATTTGCATCGTGGCAGAGTCACTTAATTTCAGAAGCTCACCAAAAAGGTGGGCCTTTGGAAACTAGGCAGTAGGTAAATGTGGACACACCCTGATTTGTATTTGCTTGGGGATCTGTAGGCATGCATTTGTGTATGGGCGCGCATGTATACTAATCTTAGAAAATCATGTGTGTTCAGTGAGAAAGGAAATTTTGATACTTAAAATACAGCGTGGATTCTCATCCTGGTAGTTGCAGGAAGTATTCCTTTAAAATGGAGATTAGATCTAATTCCCTATAAAGAAGATTATAGGAAAGGTAATTTGAATTGTAAGTAGCTTTGTTCACTAAAATGCCAGATTCATTTGAAACAGTGTCTTATTTCTTTTGGAAGCCAGACAACTAGTTTAATAGTGTACATATGAAACACTAATTTGGCTTGTTAATTGGATGCAATTAAACTGAGGTTATTTTATACTGCTTAATTGTCTGAAAATTACATGCGTTGCCATGCCTGTGTAATGGGAGGCAAAAACTGGGGGTGTGATGGGCGTGGGGGGCAGATGGATGTAAGGTCTACTTGTGTATTTGCAATTAACTTTTTGTAAAAACTTGGAAACGGGTCGTTTTAAACTCTCTGGACTTTATTTGGAAATGGAAGGGATTGGAACAGATGGCCTCTAAAGCCTCTTCCAACTCCTATTTTATCAGTTATAAATTCGACTTCATAGTTATAGAGAATGCAGTGTCATTATATTCTGTAATTATGGTATTACAGGGATGAACTAAACACTTAAAAAAATCAGCACAGTGCCAATTTAGCAAATCCGTTAGAAGGGAGGGAATTTAGGCTTGAAGAACACTTACTCTGTGCCAGGCTTCATAGCAGGACCTGTCCAGTAACAACCCTGAGAAGATTCAGTGTCATTATCTGCATGTTTAAACTTAAGGAAACCAAGACTCAGGAAGGTTAAGTGGTTTTTGCAAGGACACCCTGCCAGTCAGTGGCGAAGCAGGATTTGAACTCTGGGCCATTGGGCTCTAAAAACGTTTAGTCTTTTCAGCATTCCATACAGCATAAGCAATTGTTTACACATCAAAATTGTTTCAAAAATTAAAAAATAAACTGCAACCCTTTTAACCCCTTAGCACAATGTTTTCCCTAACAGTGTGTGCCCATCCACCAGTGGGATTCACAGGTAGCCTAGGGGTTAAGAACCTGGTTTGGAGTCAGACAGAATTGGGTGAATTCCAGCTCCACGACCAGCTGGGCGAGTTTAGGAAAGTCAGGTAACCTCCCTAAGGTCACAAAATGAGGATGATAATAATCTGTTTAAGGGTCATTGTGAAATTTTTATGAGAATGTGTGCACTGATCTCAATGAGCACATAGTAAACATTTAATACCTGATAGCTATGGTTATTATTAAGAAGGGGTTAGATCAAAAGAAATGACAGTAAAATGTTACTTGAACTCTTGATTGAAATGGTGTAAGAAATGATGTCAGAATGCACTTATTTTTCAGCGGTTACCAAATGGAAATAGCAGTTCAAGTTTGGGGTATTTCTCCTTTAGCTCAGCTCAGTGCTACACTAGTGAAGTGAGCTGAATTCTCTAGTTCTCTGTGGATCATCCTTCTGGAGTTTTTGGTCTAAAAATAGCCTTTAGGGCCTGAATTACCCAACTTGAACTTCTATGTAGATTGCAAGAGCCAGAGAACCAGTGTTTACTCCTGAGGCCCTGGGCTTTCTTAGGAGACCAACTGAAGTGTTCATGGGACTGCTGACTTTTAAACAAAACATTTATTAATGCAACAAAAGATTATTAAGCACCTCCTCTGGAAAAAGTGCTGTTCTAGACAATGGAGATTCATCAGTGATCAAAATAGTAAAAAAAAAAAAAAAGAAAAAAAAATTCCCTGTCCTCATGGCGTTTACATTCTAGTGGACTAATTTAGAAACTTTTAATGGCATGTTCAGTCACTGCACTAATTTGTAGTGATTTTAGGAATCTCTACTTTTGTATTGAGTCTCTCAACCCAAATAACAGTTGAAGAAGCATTGCAAGATCTTACTAAATCAATAATAAAAATATTCCTTTTATTATATATATTTATATTTTTTATAGCAAGGTAGTTTTTGAAGAGGTACTGTTTTGTGTAACTAAATATTATAGCACAGTTTTTTTTTTTTAATTCCTCTTTATGGTCTAGCATTATCACTCTTCCTATCTGTAGACTCTGGTCCTAGCTATTTTTTTATGGGGAGGAAAACAAATGATTTACAAATGACATGTACTATTGTAAAATGCACCGAGAGGCTTGTTAAAGTGAAGAGATTACCTCAAATTATATTTGGGATGTATGTTTTTAATCTTGTTTAAATGAATTTTCCATTTTTTTAATTGACAATTTTTGCTATAAAATTTCCAGTGGATTAGGATGATTTATACTTTGACAAAAGCGTGGTAAACACAGTGCCTGGTGTGCAGTAGGTGCACAAAAGATATTTGGTGAATACTTAAAGTCACACTTCTCTAGAAGCTTACAGTCTAACTGGGAAGAAAGACATTTGACCCACTGTAAGAAGAGGGGTCATGAGGGATGAAATCCTGCTCCCATAGCCACAGTCCACCAACCTGCTCACTGTTAACTATTTCTTCAGGTTTTTAAGAAGTTCTCCAGGACAAAGCTGCCTCACTTAGCCACCAGCAATCACAAACACTCCTCCCAGCCATGGTCAGTGTCTCCCAGGGCTCTGCGCTTCCCACTTGCTTTTATAGCAAGTGAACAGATGGAGTCACCTTGAGGTGATTTTTTTTCCTGCAGTTGGATAGAGAAGTTTATAGTTGAATTGGGATTCTTCTGTGCAGGACAGCTTTCTTTGGCCATATTTTGTTCAGGGTGCTCTGCTCCACTGTGTGCAGGTGGTCATTGCTCAGGGCCATGGGGCTTGAGGAGGAGTGGTTTCTTGTGGGCCTGTTTGGATGAATTAGACATAAAAGAGGGAGCATATTCCTTTCCTGCATTACGGCCTCTTGCCCTGTGGTGGCAAAGAAAAATGAAGGAGCGGAGGCTGGGGGCGAATCTTTTCCTCTCATTTGAAGCTAGTGATGAAATCTGTCTTTGCAACTCAACAGTGCCCCTTGGGACAGTCCTGATGGCTGGCCGGGCACTTTATGGCTAGGTCACGGGAAGTTCAGCTTCTCATTATCCATGGATTTGAAATGATCAAACTTTATTTTTCTTTTTTTCTTCTGATGCTTATGTTTTCAATAATCCCCATTTCTCTAGGCAAGGAAAAAATCCAGGGTTATAAACATTCAATTTATTTCCTTGTCATTCAATTTGTTTGCCATATGTCAAAGTTTATGTTGGGAGAAAGAGAGACTTTTCGGGTAAAAGGAGGATTTCAAATATCTTTTTGTGCCAGTGTCGTGAGGATGTGCTCATTAGAACCCATGCCAGGGTGGCAGAGGACACCAGAACGGCCAACGGTTCACCCTGACCCTGCTAGTTTATTGATTTTTCAGAATGATTCAGGCCAAGTGGCTGTACCTCTGTTACATTTCATTGTTTCTTCATCTGTAAAAATGAAGCATTGTTTATAGCACTGCCCTGCCTCCTGGGAACAGAACAGGGTAACACAAGAGAATTGGAGTGGCTATTTTTAGGATATGAAGCAACACTAAGTTTTGAGAATAATTCATTTGTTGAAAAAAAAACCTGATACACATTAGTACATTTGTGACAAGGGTTAGTAGAGTGTTCTTGAGATAATTGACCGCTACTGATGCAGTTTATTACAGGCGTATGTAATTGTTTTCAGAAAGATAATGGTCAGTAGCTCAGCCTGTTGTAATATCCCCTGATGCATTTAAATTTTGTGCAGGTCACTAATGCACATGTGTAACAAAAGTTCGAGATAGTGGTACCCACATCAAGCAAAGGGAAAGGAATCCAAAGACATTGGTTTTTGAATTTGTAATCCGTTTACTCGTTCAGATGACCTCAGTAATATTCATGATGAACTTGTCCAAATTTAGTCAAGTGTAGCTTTTAAAGTGGGCCAAGTGGCTGGGACTATTCAAAATGATCTTTAAAAATGAATCACCTGACAGTATAGAATATAGCAAATAATTGGACGCTAAGTGTGGAGATTAGATTTTTTTAGTGGATAAACTCCAAATTCGTTCAGTCATCAGTTGAGTTTTAGCCATGTTTGGTGAGAATTTGCTAATGTTAAACCTAATAATGTCTGAAAATAGTTATGATGGATATTAATAGCTGATCTGGAAAAAATTTTACATTCTCACTAATAATCCTAGGAATTTATATTGTGAGGACAATGTCCTGATAATTTGTCTTTCTTTTCCTGTATTCTTTTGAGTTATACAGAATAGGAGCAATGAAAAGCAAATAGAAGACACTTTGAAATTAATAACAAAGTTTTCCTGGCTTTGAAGCTTGCTATGATTATTCCAACCCTTCTTATAGCTGTAAAAGCAAACAGTGCCTAACAGTGTATTTACCATTTGTCATCTCCTTTAAGCCAACTGGTTTTGGTTTAAGTTTCATAAGAAATTGTTTACAATATGCCACACAATTGTGTAAATCAAACTACTGTCCTTGTATCTGACATGGAAGTATTTTGGAAAAATGAGGCAGTGGAAGGGGGAGGTGTGGGGAGGTGGGATCCTGTGGGTCTTTGGAAAATGCAGATGGCCTGCTCCCTGATTCCATGGAACCTCTCCTGGTGCTTGCTTTCTGGACAGGTCAGCTCTTGGTTTTGAACAGACTGCATCTTCAGTATCAGTTTAGCGTCTGGTGGGACGTTTACTTCTTCCTGTCGCTCTGATACAATTTGAAGTACTGCAGTGATGCCTTATTTAGGGCATCCCTTAAAGTGGCTAATTTGAATTATGCTGATTAATTTGCTCAAGGGTAGGATCTGATGTATTGATTTGCCAAGTGGTGACAGGACACTTTGCAATGTGAAGTCTTTCATAGAATTTCAGGACTAGAGAGAACCATTGGAGGCATCATTTAATCCCCAGCTGAGCGAGGAGAAATCATGCAGGGCAAATCACCAAGGACTGCCTGCACTCAGTGTCCACTTAAACACCTCTTCCTCATTTAGGGAGGCCTCTTGCACTCTTGGATACTTCAGTTTATCAGCAGTTGAGCCCTCTGCCGCTGTCCAGAACAAGTTTGCTCATCCACTTGCATGACAGTTTTATCGTTATTTAAAGATACCGATCATGTTCACCTTAAGTATTCTTTTCTTCAGCCTAAATATTCTTAGTTCCTTCAACTAGACCTCTTATTATGTAATTTTTATTTTTGTTTTATTAATTTCTTTAGAGATCAGACTGTTCATATCTGAAATTTACTGTAGGCTATTGTTTTTTATGAATCCTCAAAAAAAATTACTTACCTCTAGTTACTCTTCAGAACATATCCTCTTGCCCACTGGTTTAGAAACGTTTTCCAGAAAAGGCCTAGACATACTTGCTGCGACTTACAACTGGAACAGAGCTGGAGTGTGTAATAATATACTACTAATCTGTTTTAACTTATGTAATTGTTGAGATCCTGGCATGTGTTACATACATGGGAATATAAAGTAGAAATAGAACATAAAGTATAAAGAAGAGTGTTTCACTATTCTTATCTTCGAAACTTTTGTAATCTACCATATTGAGGAAAATAGCGATGCAAATCAAACTATAATTAAAATCAGGTTGAGTATCACAAGAGAGGCATGTATGAAGTATTAAGGTACAAAATCACCCCTGGCTGGGGACATCCAGAGAGGTATCTTGGAAGAAGGAGATGCTTTATCTAGGCCTTAATTTTGAGAGGCACCAACTTGGGAACGTGTTAAGAGTGTTTTCAAAGAAGCATCTGACTTGAGGACACACAAAATGCATATAAAGTGAATGTTGGTGAAAAAGGAAGTTTGGGATCCATTGTCTAAGGATTTATATTTCAGCATAAAGTATTTGTACCTAAAATGATAAAAAATGGTGGTCATATGTACTGTACCACATCGAGAGCTTGGTCCCCGATTTTGGCAGTTCCTTAACTTTACAAACACAGCTAAAGGAAATGAAACTAATGAAAGATATGTATGTGAAAATTTCTATGCAGAAAATCCTGTTGTACTTATAAATAGTATAAAGTACTTGTATTTTGTATATGAGACATACTGGCTTTGAATGAGCGTATTATTATTACTGGCTTTGTCCTAGGAGCCCAACAACCTCAAGGATAATGACTTTGATCGTAATACAGGTAAAGCATACATTGCTGGTGGACATACTGTTATATTCACACCAGTACCCAGTTACTCATGCCTTTTCTACTTTCCACTTTTTGGCCATAGAAATGACATGTCACACTCATACTAGGTTTAGCTCAAATGGTTATCACTTCAATATAAAGTAAATTAACCTTTTCTTCAACTTATGTTTTCTGTTAATTAAAAATGGGGGTATAGAATGTTGGGAGGTACTTCCATGCAGGTATATTACTTGTAAGAATACCGTCTAGATAGTACCTGAATGATTTTTGTTGCATCTTGATCATAGTTTTGAAAAATATCTTACTTTAGGTCTATTCTGTCTTTGGTGTCCGTGAGAAAAACTCTCTTCTTTTAATTTGCCTGCACAGATTGCTTATCAATCCATGTAATGCAGAGTGAAGAAGGTGGATTCTAGATGGGCGCTTATTTCACAGAACAAGTGGACCTGTATGCAGAAGCGATGTCTCAGACAATAACTGAAAGTTAATACTTACGTCTTGCCAAAACAAAGCTTATTTCCTGAGTAGGCACTTTGATTGTGGAACCCTTCTTGTAACCACCGTGGAAGGTTGTTTATTTTAGATTTAACTCTAGTCACACTTTTAGTTTCTCTCTGGAGAAGTACACGGACGTTGTGAGGAACTAGGAGACAATAAAAAATATGGTATTGTAGTAAAATAATTTATACAGTTCATTAATTTTTAATTCCACTTTAGTGCACGTGGGAACACTGACATGTCATCAGGGCACTGACTATGATTCAGACTTCATTGAGGGCCAGTGCGAAATATTAAATATAGAAGGAGGCAAACACTTGAGTGCTGCATAAATACATTTTCCATTTGAAGTAGACGCTGACTTGTACGGAGAGCCTGGAAGGCATGAGGTGATGTTTCCTCTCGTTGTCTGTCATCTAGAGGGGAGGATGAACTATCCTCAAACCACCTGTAGGTCCTGGGGTGGTCTTAGTGACAGGTGCTGCCCTTTGTGTGGTTGTCCAGCCTTGAAGAGATCAAAGCACCAGTCATTTGTGTTGACGGCCACGTAACGAGAAGGTGATAATTAGAGGGGTGGCGTGTAAGAAAAATGAAATCATGGGGGCTTGGAAATAATGGAAGTAGAATAACAGTCTTATTAGAACCCAAAATTTTGAAGCATTGTGGGTATGTAGGTTTTTCGCCAAAGGTTTATTCATTTGCGTGTGTGTGTGTGTGTGTAATACAATTCTCTCTTTCTTCCTGTACTTCCCTGTTCACTCAGTGAGCTGTCATCTCCATTGGACTATGCTTCAGATCTTTCATTTTGGGCTGGCCTCTGGTTTGGGAGAGGGCTGGCTTTCGAGGGGCAGTGCAGGCCTGCCATGTGTCAGGGTGTGACCTGACAGAGGAGAGCATCCTGACAATTTCGTCACTGCGTTTCCTGGGAACCAGTTTTCTGGGAAAACAACAAATGACTGGTAAAGGACCATTTGACAAGAAGAATAATTCAATACTGGATATTATGAGAGAAGAATAAAAACTTAGTATGCCCTGAATATTTTTAGAGATGCCAGCTTGTTAGACAAGTCAGTCTCTCAGAGTCAAGTTACATCAAAGACTAGTCAGTCTAAGAAGACGTGGAGCCTCCTGTGGTAGTGAAGTGGGAACCCAGAAACGTGGAGACCTAAATAATTACTGTAGTCGCCCACGATGACTTTCATATTGTCGCTGTGCATCTAAAGGAAACCAGTCCTGAATTAAACAATGAGTTTTAAAAGAACTAACTTGGGAAAATTGAAGTCTCACTCTTTTTCACTGAAGTAAGTGAAAATACATTTTATTAAGTTGGAATTGTGCACTTTTCTACTTCAAAGCACAAAATTGCAATATTTAAATTTTTTTCTGGCAGTTTCTACAGAGACAGTGTAAAATATGCTATCCTGCAAAGCATCCTTTTATCCTCACAGTTTATTTATTCTTTTATGATATAAAAGAAATGCATTTGAAAATAGCACGAGGAACCTGAAGAATTCATAGTTTACTATTATGGCCTATATTTTAAAATATATGTTTATTCACAAGTTGATTTACTGCTGTCATTCTGGTCTTCGTATCATCAGTCTATACTGAGCTTATGGTAATACTGATTTCATTTAGTCTGTAATTAGGTATAAAATAGGATAATTTTTAGTCATCCTTTTGTTCTTCCCAAGTGCCATCATCAGCAATTAAGTATAAACCAGAAAGTATGAACTTTGGAATAAAATCTTCAGTGAGCTTAGGCGGTATTTGGGCAGTCACTTGCAGTTTGTGGAGTGTTAATTATATACCATTGACAGATGATTTGAAGAAATAAGTAAAAAGTCTGTTCTAATCAAAAACAAGAATCACTGCAGTGATTTAATGGGTAAGAGGAGGATTGATATGAGGAAAAAAGAGACACTAAAAAAAATTGACATGAAGTCAATCAGGAGACAACCACGGCAGTATTTCCTAGGACTGAACACACTGGAAATCACTTTTACAATCAAGAATCCTTTGATACAGTTTGGGAAGCTCAGGGAAGTTGCTTAAAAATAGCTGTGTTCAAACTAAGTAAATGGGATTATCTCCTAGGCCCCTCCCAGCAGACACATCTCAGAGGCTCTGGCCACTGGGCTAGCCTGGAGAATCCCAAGCAGTGCGGAAAAGGTGGTTTTAGTTTGGAGTTAGGAGTATGGGAATGGGAAGGGTATGCTGTTCCTTTTCAACAAGATTGGACGGAGCCCATCTACGTTCCATACATCTATGCTAGTCCTGTGTTCTCTGAGCTTATTTCTTGCATAAAATGGGGATAGGAATATATATGCAAAATAAATGTAAGTGCTAGTAAACTATGCAAATTTGATATTATTATGTGATACAGTATCCCATCGTATTTTATTCAGATGTTTAGAAAATAAAACAACAGAAGAAGTGCTCAGGGGCTTTAGATCACTTTGAGTGGAAGCCAAGGCTACCTTCTATATTGCCCTTAGGTACTAAATGCCTGGATAGAACAACTAACATTTACTAAATTTTGAAGTCTTTTATGTATGTTTAAATATTTTAAAAAACTTAGTAAACTTTAAAAGAATGTAACTTTGTTATTAAGGAGGGGTAGACCTGGATGGTGAACTTTGTGAAAGCATCAAGGTGATGATTTCTTTGTAATTCTTAGGATTAACTGACTTGTGAATCTATAGGTTACAATGCAGTGCACATTTTAAATATCATGATTCTTTTAACAGCCTAAATGTATTTAAAAATAGACTTTATTTTTTAGAGCAGTTTTAGGTTTACAGGAAAATTGGATAGAATAGAGATGTCCCATATACTCACTGGTCCCCATCCCCCTGTCTCCTACGGCACAGCCTCCTCCACTATTAGTCTTGCGCAGAGGGGTGCATTTGTTACAATCCATGCACGTACATCTGTCATTATCATCCAAAGTCCATAGTTGACACTTAGTAATGCCCTGAATATTTTAATTCCATGTCCTGATGTGAATTGTTGCTTAGTTCAAATGTTAGAGATATTGGCACAGTATAGTATCTGTAACACTGATTCGCCAGAAGACCAGAATTTATAATTTGTTAAGCTCGTTCATTTTTTTTTTTAATTTTAAAAGGACTATACAATACCTTATGGTCTTATTTTTAACCCTCATTAACCATAAGCCACTGCTTCTCTAGAATTACACATGGTTATAATCTGGCTTATGGTTTGTAAGTAAATCGAAGGCTAGACATTTAGGGTAAAGGAAACTTTAAAAATTACCACTACATTTATATAAATGGGTAATTTCCATTTTAAAACATTCTGGCCATTAAAAGTGAGTGTGCCATTCAAGTGGGTAAGTACAAGACTGAAAGATTCTTAAGAGAATCTTATTTTTAAAATATTAGACATTTGAGGTATGATAAAGTAAAGACCTAATGAGTAGAAGGACTTTATTTGCTGTGTAGTGGGTGTTTTAACAATGAAGACCTATAGAATACGCTTTTTGTCGAAAGGTCTGAGGGGTGTCGTCTTTGACCTCACCAGAGCTATGCAATAGAGAAGTGCTCTTTTTTCTCTTGTATCTGACAGTTACTTAAGGAATCCACAATCAGGAGATGGAAACGAGCAGAAAACATTGCAACAGCACTGAAATGATGTTCACTTCTGATAATATTTAGCAATAATCCCAGTGGAGAAAAAGGGTCATCTTTGGGGAAATTACGTTAAAAATCAAACTAAGAAACTTGCGCCAGGAAAGTGCTTCCTCTCAGCGCCTGGAAAGAGACGCCTTTCCCCTCGCCCAGGGAAAGAAGCCGGGGAGACCAGCCCGCGGGAGCCCGGCAGCCGCGGGGAGCTGGGGCGGCCGGGCCGGGCGGACCCCGCGGGAAAGCGGCTCCCGCGCCGTTGCAGCCGCCCGCGCTGCCCCGGCAACCGGAGTCCTCCCGGCCCCAGGGAGCCCCGGCCGCCCGGCCCGCCCAGGACCGGGCTGAACTTGGGGCCCCCAGGGCGCTGATACCCGAGGGAGTGAATGCAGTGACGTCTCCGCCGGTTTCAGCTGCACAACAGGAAATGCTCTCGGCCTCCCCGCTTCCTGCCCGGAGAAAGTGGGGCTCGCTGCTCCCGCCCCTCCGGCCCAGACCTAGTTTCGGGGCCTTGGCACTGCCGGCCCTCCCGGGGGCAGGGGCAACGGGGAGAAGGCCCTGCCTTTGCCAAGGCTCCCTTTGCCGAGCCTGCCAGAGGGCCTCGCTGTGCCGAAAAGGCCGGGAGGGAGGTGGGAGCATCACTGGCCTGGGGGAGACCACACCATTTGCACGGTAGACAGCATCAGGTCAGGTGGACCAGACGCACCGGGGGCGAAGAGTGCTGAATAATGCTGGCCGCACCGGCCTGAGCAGACTTTCATCGCCTTGATAGACCGCACCATCTTTCTTTTCACGAAGCCCTGACAGGAAACCTCTCGTTTCACCCTTCTTCTAACTGTCACCTTTTTACTTTGTTGTGGAAGCAAAGATATGAATGTTCAGTGCAGAGCACAAACATTGTGCCCTTATACACTTCGAGACGGAATCATAACAAGAAAACTCTCAGTATTCACGATTTTAATCGCTATCATTTAAGTAGTGAATCCTGTTAGAAAAAAAAAAGCTTATGATTTCTTATGAATTTGAGAACAGTAATGTGACTCTAGATTTACTATACTCAAATGATAGATGGATTTTTATTATTTTTATACTTTTTTTTTTGCTATAGAGAGGCTTAGAAAATTAAAGCCAAGCTAGTCTAGTACATCCAGTCTTTTAAATAAAAGGTGTTTTACTTTGCATTAATGATTTTTCATGTTACATTTTAGAATGTTTAGTGTTAATCTATAATTTAGTAGCATGGCTCTTGTGTGTTTGATGTACTTGCACCATGATGAAGAGGACTAGTATCATCTGGGCACTCGGCATTGTGGTTACTTCCCCAGTGGACTCGTGAATAGGCTTTGTCATGGCAGATTGTTCTTTTGGCCTCACAGCCAAAATGCCAGAGTTCACTTGGAGGTCTGCTAAGGTTTCTCCTAGCAAAGCCTTGACAGAGAAAGGATTGAATAGATGAGACTATGATTTAGGAGTTCATAGTAAATCCAGAAAAATCACTCTAAATTGGGACACACACTGTTAATCTGTTTAAGTTAAACTGAGTCACAAAGTTAATGGCTGGCCTCTGTTTTATAATTGGTGCCTAAATATTTTCCTTTAAAAAAAGGTCCCCACAGGATCATTAGATGTGTATGTAGTACAATGTCATTTCCCTTGGGATGCTTTCAGCTGATTCATGCAATAAGGAAATAAAAGAGCGCTTGAGTACGTTTTGGAATAAGAGCTGGAGATTTAAACATCGTATCTTTTTTAGATGGCTTTTTCCTTTGACAGAATGTAATCTGAAGATCCCCTCTTTTTACTATGAGAGCCCCATTCAAGTTGTTATTGTAGCACTCTTGGCTGTGAGATGCACAGAAATATTTGTACAGATATCCTCAATGGTCCACTACAGGAAATAAAGTTAGAAGTTAAGAGCAGAAGGGAAGTTGTGACTCCTTCTCCGGACTATGGGGAGAGAGCAGACTCTGTTACCATTTGCTGTCAATAGATAAACGGATTCAAGGGGCAAATAGGATGGCGTAAGTGAAAATGTGTTGTAAAACTGGAAAGCACTATATTAATACAAGATTTTTTCCCTAATGATTCCCTTTTCCCATCTTTCTCCCAACAGTAAAATTATACTGAAGGTATATCCGATATAATGAGGAAAGCTGTTAAAGCAGAAAGTAGTTTCAGCCCTCTGTGGCCACATTGTAGTTGGGCCCCCTGCACTGTGTTTATTTACTCTATAGTAAGATTTAACTGCTTTTAAAACCAGCTTGGCCATTTATAGCACTGGTATTATGAAAGTATCTATTTAGCAGTATTAATAATAAGGATCAATTACTCCAGATCTGTATTAGCAATAATCCGCAGTTTTTGTGCAGCATCTCATTGGAGGTGCTAAGTAGGATCCTTAGACACATTAATTAAATTGCATAACAACCGGGAGATTAGTGTGGTTTTATAAAAACCACTGTGTGAAGAATTCTTATGGACTATACATAGATTCTGAGTTTTCATAACAGTAACCCAAACCCAACACCTCACCTGTAATTGTGGTCCAAACATATATAATTTGATTCATACCTGAGTTACAAATACATCTACTTTTGGGGATATATTCTACTTCTTAAGTAGCAGAAGAATTTTGTGCCTGTTTGATGACCAAAACTGTAATTCTGAGGAGGGTGGGGAGACAAATTAATCTTTTACATCTCAGCTGAGAAGTTTGTGTTTCTTGGAGGAAAATCCTAGAATAAATGCAATCCATTATATGTTGGAACCATAATTTGAAATATGTTAAAAAGTATTTTAAAAATAGTTGGTTTTCTGCTGTCTGCCTTTCCCAGTGAGTTTCACAAGCTGGGGCAGAGTTGGTTTTGCTCTCACTGATTCCTCAAGACCTAGAAGAGTGCCCCGCCCAGAGCAGAGGCTCACTGCACAGGTGCTGAGTGACGAGATTAAGGTGCTACCACTATCTCTTGTGTTTCAGATGCTGTTTCGTATTCTTGGGCCATAATTTCAGAATCCTCTTTTAGTACAGTGGTTTGAATTCAGCAAATATGAGCCAATATTGATTTTTTTTGGTGAAATGTAAACACATAGTAGATGCACAATAGGCATTTAGGAAGCTGAAAAATATTGAAAGAAGCATGATATTTAGCAATATTGTCATTCTGGGTGCTTTATTTTCTATTCTGATCATTTGCAACTCTCCTTTTTCACCTAAGGAGAGTTATTTAAAAAAAAAATATTGACTTACTGATTTACAAAAGAAGACATTTAGTAAAGCAAAAGATCAGTCCACTTGAATTTGAAACATTTTTAGTAGCACTTAACCTTAAGGCTCTACATACCAGTTTGAGATCCAAAGATTCTTTGAGCTCTTAAACATCATTTCTGTTTGACCATTCATTGTCTAATAGGATCTTTGATGCTGTGTTTGAACCTTTCTGGAAATCGGGATTGTGAATTGAAAGGCCATGGCTCTACTTTTAGTCCCTAGGAGGGTGCCCAGCTTATAATCTGAGGGCTCAAGGGGGCTACCTTGTGGGCAGGCATGTGACCTGTGCCGTCCCACTGGCCCCCGAGCTTGTTTTTATTCCCTGCTGTCCTGAAATTCTTAAAATTTGAACAAGGGGACTTGTATTTTTGTTTTACTCTGGGCTCTGTGAATTATGTATTTGATCTTGGTGCTCAGTAAATTTTTGTGACAAGATGAGTGACTTGACTACAGGATTTAGAAACTTAGATTTTATTCCTGAAAACATTGGCTTGATTGTGAGCTTTGGTTTCTCAGTCTCTCTGAGGTTCAATGAAATGAAAAATAGACTGGGTTCCATCCAATAAAGCATCTCAACTAGAATATTATTTGGGAGTGAATATCAATGGACTTTAAAAAAGATCTTCTGAAAGTGTTCAATATAACCTCTCAGCTGGGTTGAGCTAAGTAAAAATAACTGATAGAATGTGGAAGATTGAACCTAACATAATGGGAAATGGAATTATTATCATTACCTCTCTATTTTATTCTTTTCTTTGTATTCTCAGCTATATTTCAGTTTGGGTTTATATAACTATTAACTTTTAAATATTTAACTATTAAATATTTCTTCCTATTATTGGTGATGTAGTTATTCATAATTACTGATTTACTGGTAATACTAAGTGTGTTAGTTACTGGGTAGAGCTTATATTAAAATATGTTGTCTTTGTTTTCTGGAGAATATGAATGAGTATGTAAAATAATAGGGGAGGGCAAGTTGGTCTTTATAAAAGTTTATATTAAGGCTCTCCATCATTCTTGTTGAGAGCCAGTTCTGTTGCTTAATCAGATTTATGGCTGGAAAAGAGGCAATATAGAGCATGGCCAGGAGAATGGGTTTCATAGCTGGGCTTCTTGGGTGTGAACGTTGCCTTAGCCACCTTCTAGTTGTGTGACTTTGGGAAAGTTATATTTCTCTTAGCCTCAGTTTTCCTCATCTGTACAATAGGGGAATTCCTAAAATGGATCTCAAAGACTGTTACGAGGTTTAAATGAATTAATATATGTAAAGTACTTGGTTGATGGTAAGCACTCAATACATACTAGGTAAGGAGGAAATTTTAAAAAGTCTATTTATTTACTTATTTATTGAAGTTACTTACATATTATCAAATAATTGAAAGCTTCCGTCACCACCCTCAAAGACATCATGGTCTAGGAGGGAACTGACTTGCAGTCCAAGGATTAGGATATTGTGGCTTAAGTGCAAAAATGGAAGGAAGGAGAGGATGATAAGGAGCGTTCGAAGAAGCCCTAAGCCATCCTTAGAGGAGGGGCGAAGTGGACTGTTCCCTCAGCCGCTCTTCCAAGGGTCAGTCGGTCTCTAGAACAGTGTGGCGAGAGTTTGAGAATGCATGGGGGAGTTTGGGGCATCATAAATAATTTACTATGGTTGAAGCTTAAAGGACAAGTGGGAGATCATGAAAAATAGAGATGTAAGCTGAGGCCTAGCCTTGAAGATGTGGACTAGAGAGGTGGGGGAGCAACCAGGAAGGTCATATCATGGAAGCCAGGAGAAGTGTCGCCCCAAAGAGGGAGAGAGAGTCAATACCAAATGCTGTGGACAGTTAAAGTAAGATAAAAACTGAAAAGTGATTTAATAATTAGGAGATGATTAGCATTTATTTTTTAGCTATCATTTGCTATTTAGTGTGAATGACTATTTAAGCTCCGAATGTTGATAAATGTAGGGGAGACATTTAGGTTAGACACAGCCGTTTCTGACAAAAAGAGGATTAAATCCCTGAATTACCAAAAAAAGTTTTACAATCCTTTTTTTTCTCTAGTGCTTTCAGATTAGGGTAAACCACAAGTCTGAAATTAGTTCATGGCCACACCCCACTGTCACCTTCAGTAGGGAGAGGGCAATGGAGCTTACTTACCAGTGTACTTTTAGAGTCTGATCAAGTTTTTAGTTTATAGTGATAACTAAAAAGAAAAAAAAAATATTGAATGCCAGGCACTTTTCTGGGCATTTTATGTGTATTAATCATTTAATCCATATCTTTACCTCTTTATCCTCTTACGAGTCAAGGCTTTTCATCTCCTTATTTTATAGGTGAAAATACGGAAGGACAGATTAAGTATCTTGTCCAAGGTTTTGGAGCTTGAGTTTAAAAGGCAGTCCGCATTCAAACCCCAGACTCCTCTTTATCATGACTGTACCTCCTGCTTCCTTACTGCCAGTGGCTCATTATACATTTGCTTGATACATGGGTGAATGAGTGAATGAATGACTGAAAAGAGGTGGACTGATAATTACTTTTATGCAGGTTGGTAAATCCGATTTAAAAAAATTTCCCCCTTGTTGGTGGTAGGTTACTTTTCTTTTTCTAAGGGGATTTTAAAAATTTTATTATTTCAAACAACAACTCAGCTCTTGAAGTCTTGAAGTTTAAGTTGTATTTGGGAATTTGTTTCTTCTTAGTTGGGGAATAGCCAGATGAGCTCTCCTTCCAGTGTGGGTCTTCGGGGTCTCAGTTTGTTACCAGCCGCAATCCAGGACATGGGCATGTTATCTGGGTGGTGTGAGAACGGAACCCCGCTGGGACTCCCCGGAAGATAGTAGAGCTGGGAGCTGCTGGACCAGGGCCAGCTCTGAGTGCCCTGACTTTTGGAAGCCAGGACTCTGGAGATATCAAGATAACTAAGTGACAAATAAGTAGCAGAATATGACAGAAGGGACATTATTCTTATGTTTGTGACTTTCTTTTTAGCTGTAACTCTGTGACCTGACGTAGCAGTTATGCAAAATGGGTCTATAATTCTTATCTTTGGAGATGAAATGAATGTGAAAGGAAATGCTTGCAGGGTTTATAGAAAATTGAACTATTGTGTCTTTACAATGAACAGATTAATTTTATATGACGATAGTAACTTTTCTACTGCAGAAATATTTTTTAAAATATTATTTAAAAGAAATATTTTTTAAAATACTTATATTTAAGGGCATAAAAATGTACTTGACAGCTCTCCATTTTTACCCAAAATAGAGAATATGTAGCGTGTTTTTTAACTCCTGTGGTTACATTTGTGAATAGGTTAATTCTTTGAGATATTTCTGCCTCCACTGAGGACCAAGATTCTTTGTGCTTTAACATTACTGACCAATGTGGAGTGGAGTTGGCATATATTTATTTGTAAGTTATTAGTATTACCTGAGAGTAGTCACATTAAATGTGAAAGGAACAGAGTGAGAGCCACTTTTTAAGAACTAAATATAATTATCAATATTTAAAAATGTGTCTCTACTATTCTTGCATAGATGATGAAGATATTGCATTTTATTTCCTAGAGCTTAATAGCTTTGAACATGGAGTTTATTTGTAGGAGGCAAATAGGGGAAATTTATAAAAGTGGGTCTTTGAATAGAATAATGATAAACTTATCCATCCTTTAAACTGCATTATGACATGTGTTTCATTAAAAGCAATGTGATTTGAGAAAAAGGCCTGTCTGTGAGAAGATTACTCTGGACCTAGATTTGCCTGGAAGATATTTGTAGACAGTTCCTGATTTGAGTGGCCACTGGTAAAGCACATCCCTGACCTCACCAGTGAGAATCTAATAAGTTTCACTTTTTAATTATTAACCCACAATTATGAATCAAATATTTAAACATAAAGCTCTGAAACCAGTGAGTCAAACCACTGATCAGGAGGAGAATTTTTATATATTTCACACATGAGCATTTCACAGCATTATTTTCTAATTTTCCTTTTATTTATCTTATTTAGATCTTGTCTCATAAAAAAAGAGAGTTGAGGTGACTTACTTCAAAAGGCCTTATAATTTTTGAGAGTTATTTTTGCTTGTGTTTTTAAAGACCTAAAGTAAAAACAAATAGCAAATATCCTGGAATTAAGAAATCCAGTGTGAATGAGTAAAAATGTCCTTAAACTGGGTAGAATTGTGGGATAGATGGGTGACTTGGAGTTAACAAAGACATTTAAATCAAAGCAGAAGGATATGTTTTAGAACTAAAACAATCTGAATTGGATGACTTAAAAGTAAATTAACATGTAGGGAGTTATATACTACAAAGAAACATGAATGTGTTAACTACAGATATTTATATTTAAAAAAAATCTTCATGGGAGTGATTTAATCTGAGACTCTGGGCTCTCTCAGTTAAATTGCTTTTATGCCATCATCATTTTCTAAATGATTGGAACTTGTATGTGTCAGAGTTTGTTTTTACATTGCCTGGTCATGGGAAAAAACATTTATATAAGTTAAGGCTCTTTCATTCATTTATTTCATGTTGTATTTATAATATATGAACTTGTTAGTTCTCTAAAATTGAAAGAACATTGTGTTTATTGGTGAATAAGAAGTCCTTATAGAGTGCTCTATTTTTACAGCTGTGCTTCATGGTATCACGTTCCAAAGAGGTCAGCTGGGCATGACCTCATGGACATGAATCTTGGGGAGACAGTTCTGCAGCAGCCACAGGCCTGCAGCGTCGAAAGCCACTGCAGAATGTCCAGATGCTGTAGTTAGGAAGCGTCTAGTCTGTTAATGCTTTAGCAGGGTTTTGTTGTTGTTGTTGTTTTAGTAGCTTTTTTTAGTAGCATCTAAGTTCAAAACTGAATCCAAAGATAAGAGGACCCAGAAGGGTATAAGGGCCCAGGAGGTTGTTGCTAGTAGGAAGCAACCTTTGCATCCATGAAAAGTCTGGGTTCTGTTCTGGTTTTAACTCTGATTTGCTTAATAGAAAAAAATAAATAGATAAAGCAGAGGGGGTTGAAAGGAGACAGTTGAGAAGGGGTGTAGAGAGACTATCATGATAGTTCCATTTCAGCACTAACATTGTTGCAAAAATTATGGAAAAGCAGCATGGTTTTCAGAACGTGTGTGAAGCTATTTGAGAAACAGAATTTGTTCATCTGATGTGCTGTTTGTCTGATTATCTGGGGGATATTGCTTAGTGTTGTTCGTCCTTTGTACAATCATGTCTAAGGTTTGTGGCTGCTGTTGGGTACATATATCACTAGAAGTTATATATACTCCTCATTAAATAACATAAAATCTGAAATATTAACATTTCCTCATTATTTAGAAAAGATGTGTTACATTCTCTTTTATCGTCACTGTAAATGAGAATAAAATTTGTCAATTTGGAGTCCACATGCTCTCGTAGTTGTTGCCATCTGCTGTGTGTGGGTTTCATGTGGAAGTCATGCATGTGGTTTTGCTGGCTGGTGCTGCACCCTTCACAGCCCCATACCAAGATACGCACTCAGAAAATTTTGAGGAAAGTTTTTTAATAGAGCTGGGTGAGTAAGTGACTCTTTAATTTTGGTGATATAACATCAGTACTTTATTTTCCTGTTATTAGCATATTTCATTTTCATATCAAGTAGATTGATAATCTTGGAGAAGGAAGAATTAGTGATAAAATCAACAGTATATCACTTAGGAAACTGTTACTTAACTGTCACTTACTCATATGTGTACTATTAGAATAAGAGTAGGAAAGAAGTTATCAGCTAATTAGATTTGAAATTTTCAGTGACATAAATTAATAATTGTTTATGACTGCATAAGTATTAACAATACCACATTAGAAGAAATATGTTTAAAATCTAGTTTATCTAAACTATGGCCCATAATGTTTTTTGTATTTCCACTGTGTTAGAGTAGAAACTTTTGGGAAATTAAAAAATACCTTGTAATGGCCTATAATGAAAAAGCATGTGAAAAGGAATATATGTATATATACATACAGGTAGATAGAGAGATAGATGCAGAGAAACCAAACTTATTGTTACCAAAGGGGAAGAGGGTGGGTTAATTAGGAGTTTGGGACTAGCATATACAGACTACTATGTATAAAATAGGTAAACAACAAGTTCCTACTGTATAGCACAGGGAACTATATAACTATATTCAATATCTTGTAATAAACTATAATGGAAAAGAATATGAAGAAGAATATATAAATATGATAATTGAATCACTATGCTGTACACCAGAAATTAACACAACATTGTAAATTGACTATACTTCAATGAAAAATACTGTATGTAAAGAAAGAATTTGTATTACAGTATGATAGACAATTAAAATTGTTTGAGAAGCTATGTAGTAGCTTCTTTCAACACATATATTAGGTTTGCTTATCATTCATTAAATTATTTAACAAATATTTATTGAGTGTCTTTTATGTGCCAAAGCTAGAGATAGAGCAGGTACAAGAAAGTCATGGTTTCAGTCCTTGTAAGGGACACTCTTCCGTATTAATCTAGTAATCATACAGATATGTAATTATGCTTAAGTGCTGTGACAGAGGTGATTAAGTTGTGAGGAGAGAGGAGAATAGGGCAGCTTCATCTTTTCGGCAAAGTTCTGGAAGGATGAGTGTGTTAAGCCCAGAGTGACTGATGAGGAGACATTAACTAAGTGAAGGGAGTTGGCGAGTTCTGCAGGTGGACGGAGCAGCTTGCACACAGGCCCTGTGATGGGCGGGATTGTGGTTTCCATCAAAAAAGGGGGGCACACTGCTGTGGCTGGAGCGCCAAGAGCAAGGGAGGGGCTGCTGGGAGAGTTGGCAGGGCTGTTCCATGCAGAGTCTTGGTTGAGGATTTGGTTTTTATCCTAAAATGAATGGAATGGAAAGCCATAGAAGTTATTTAAGCATGAAGATGAGAGGGTCAGATCTGCTTTTTGAATATTACTCCATCTGCTGGGGAACAAATTGGAGGGTGCCAGGAGTGGGTCTAGAACTAGTCCAGGGGCTATTGCAGTAATCTAGGGAGTGGATTGTTATACTGGATTAATCCATTACCATGGAGTGATAGAGGTGGAGAATGGAGAAAAGTGGGGAGATGTGAGAAATTTCCACTTGGAGAAACAGATAGCATTTGACGGTGGATTGGATAGGAAACAGCCCAGAATGATTTCTGTGTGTGGCCTGTGCCCCAGCGTGGGCAGAGTTGCCATTTATTGGCATGAGAAGAACCCTGTTTGTGGGAGTGGTGACTTTGGATTTGTCCCGTTTGAAGTGGCTTTGAATTATCCACATGGCGATGTCAAGTAGTTGGGTGAACATGCAGATCTAGGGGAGAGGATGGACTGGAGATGGAGATTTGGGAGCCATCAGCAGATAGATGGTAATTGAGCTGTGGTAGACGAGAGGATGTATGTGAGGATATTTAGTGTGAGAAGAAGAGAAGTCTTGGGGCTGAATCTTGAGAAACTGCCGCTTTTAAAGGCCTGAAATGAGGGAGTGAGTCCACCAAGAAGATCAGGAAAGGCTGACCAGAGAAGAAGGGAGTCCGGTGTCACAGTCTCTGAGGAGAGATGCTAGCTTTCCAGGGCTGCTGCGATGAAATAGCAGAAATCAATTTTCTCACGGTTCTTTCTATAAAGGGGATATTAGATGTTTTGTCCATTACAGGGAGTCTTTGGCATGAATAAAGCTGGGTCATACATTTAGTTGCTTTAGTCAACAGTTACTTACCGAGAACTTATTCTGTGCCAGGCACAGTGCCAAGGGCTGGGGATAAATCAGATTTTAATTAGGTATTTCACCATCCCTCCCAGCATCTCTGCATTAACCATTGTTCTAACACACAGTTTATGGGGAATGATAGGCAGATTCTATCTTGTGACTGCATCCAATTTCAGAGTCATACATTTAATAATAGTAACGAATAATAATTTTCATATCTTAGGGCCAAGCACTACTCTAAATACTTAATACTACATTAATAAATTTAATCTTTACCAAAACCCTACAAAGTAGGTTCTATAATATTTCACAGACATTAAGTTTCCATCACTGGTAAGATGGCATTGGATGTAGCTCTAAGAAAAAACAATAAAGCCTCCAATTAATTGAAACATGCTCTTTAAAAAAATATTTAAAATGAACTTTTTCAAAGTATAGTTTATACACAAGAAAGATGCTCTTGATGATAGTCTGGTTTCAGAAATGGTCGAAATATAAAAAAATGCATATGTCCTAGAATTGGTGGAGAGCTTAAATTTGAGGGCATATGGTGCCAGTAGTTGACAGATGAGGAAATGGAGGCTGGGAGAAGGTAAGTAGCTTGCTCAGGGTATTACACGGCTAGGCAGTGATGCCCGATCCTAATCTGGGGGCTTCAGCCGCCACGCTCCATCGCCTGTACAGTGACCGCAAAATCCCAGGGCCTTCCCGCGCCTTTGTTCTGATACTGAGAGCCTGGCCCTGTGTTTCCGGGCCCTGGTCTAACCAAGTTTAGGGGATGTTGTGGCGGAAAGTGTGTGCGCGGAGGTGCATTTGCTGCTGGTGATTTGACTAATCCAGCCTTTGGCAGGTGGGTCTTTTGGTTGACCACTTATTAACAATCTAAAATGTTAACAGTGAAGACAGGCCATACGAATGAGTAAAGGAGATGGGGGGTGGTGGGGTGGTGAAGGTGAGGTTGGGGCCAGAGTGGGTGACTTTCTTGTGGAAAATGATGCGTCTTACGCGGGTTTGAAGTTTCGCTTCCTCTGAAAGCCACCTCATCGCCCCCCTCCAGCCTTATCTCCAATCTCTCCGACTGTCATCACTTGTGCTCTCACTCCTTTGCCTGGTTTCGTTTCCTGTAAAGTTACCTTTCCTCTGGTCTAAGGTGGCCCCCTCCGTATCTCTAGCTTCCACAGCTTGTGGGAAAGTGTCCAGGAGCTTAGTTAAGAATGGGAGGCTGCATTAAAATTGACTAAATAAAACCCTGAGTGATGAGGTATGAATGTGATAACTTTTCTCTTAAAAAATTTTTTTTCCATCTTCACAGATGCGTATCAGTGTGCCCTGATGCATGGGTTTTCTTCCCTCTAACAGATTAAAAAAAAAAGTTGGATATTGTTCATATGTTGAGTAATTTGAAACTATCCAAATGATAACGTGAAGGAAATGTACCTTTTTTTAGTGGTCCAGAAGAAGTTCTGAGCTTAAAAGAAGTTCTCATCTGAATTTGAAGGCTTGAGTTTTGAGAATGTTGTTATCACACGAGTAAGAATTAGATTGATACAAACTTTTTTGGAAAGTCTCTTCTAAGCTATGCTGTCCAACCCCCGTGGGTCACCGGCAGCCCTGGCTTTGTCCCTTTGCACAGTGGTTGGGGGCAGTCCCTGTAGGCAAGCAGATGACAGTGTTACAGGGTTGGCAATAGATTGCCCAGTGATCTTCTGATTTATGTCAGCTGAGGATATTTTCAGACCTACTCCTAAAAGAACTTTTTTTCCTTCTAAATGTGCAGCACAAGCAAGTTCCATCTAAGCAGTTACCCTTTAGTAATGATTACAAAACCTTATGCTTTAGACTCTTATTTCTCTTTCCTTTCATATCTATATTTTTGTTCTCTAGATTTCCCATTAGTAATATGTTCTACCTAGTAATATTTTAATTCAGAATGTACCTTGTATTTATGGAACCCTTACTGATCTGGGTTGTGAGCGTGTGCTCAAATGACTACGACACCACTGGTCTTGAGGAGCTAGCTGTCGGGGAGATGGATGTGCACACACCTGTCAAGCCAGGATGAAAACAGCCATGGAAAAAGAAGTATGCTGAGCAGAGGGGGTTAAGGGATTTCTGAGGAGGAAGCTATGAATTTCTGCTTGAGGGACTTGGACAGGCTTAGTGGAAGGGACCAAAGTTTAATCACGGTTGTAAGCGTACGTTTAGAACTAGATGTAAACGACAGCTGTTTCTATTGGGATCTGTAGTTGTGTTCTCAGAAGGAGTGCTACTCTAGAGCAGGGGCGTCCAGTTGAACTCTGCAGTGATGGGGATGCCCTATATCTGAACTGGTCGTATGGTAGCCACTAACCACATGTGGCTTTGGAGCCCTTGAAATGTGACTGGTGCACCTGAGGGACTAAATTTTTTTTTATTTTATTGAGTTATAGTCAGTTTACAATGTTGTGTCAATTTTCTGAGAGACTAAATTTTTGATTTTATTTAATGTTAATTTTAAATTTAAATGTTCACCTGTGGTCATCATATTGGACAGTATAGCTGGAGGAAAGATGTGTATCACTAACCCAGTATGATGATTTTGGGTGGTCATTTTGATCACAAATCAAAGAGACTTTGAGTATTTTTCTGCATAATTTGCCATAAATGCTATTGCTGCTGTAGCATCCATTAGAATACTAAACACAGTGGCTCTTCATTAAGAAATAATAAGTGGTTAGTTAATTGGTCAGCGACACCTCCTCCACACACACTCTCATGCATACATGTATCCTCATGTGTGGACATGCGCGCACACACACACACACACACATTCTTCCCCTGGCTTCTTGAAATGGAGGGGGGGGAATACAACATTTCTGAGTAGCTTGATGTTTTGAAGGACAGGTAAGAATGAATGATCCCTTGACTTCAGACAGTGTCAGGCTGTCCGGATAATCCCTGATGGAAAGAAAGGACCAGCCCTGCTCTACAAGAACTCTGGAAAGGGGTCTCAGATGAATCTTAATTTCCTCATCTATAAACTGGACATTACAATATCTCCTCTGTTTGCCTCAAAAGATAATATCTGTTTGTAAAAGCTCATTTTCAAGGAGGTTTTCCCAAGCCAATATCTGAGGTTTTTTATCCTGCATCCAGGCTTTCCTCTTTCTCTCCGTAGTACCAAAAGATACGATTTTTTAAAAAAAATTGAAGTATAGTTGATTTACAATGTTGTGTTAATTTCTGGTGTACAGCAGATTGGTTCAGTCACACATGTATACATTCCTTTTCATATTCTTTTTCAAGAGATATGATTATACAGATTTTCTTTTTGATCTTAAATGCCCTCTGGCAATCTTCACACCTCTTGAGAGACTCACATTTGAAAATCTCGCTTTTTCAATTCTGCCGCAGACTTGCTTTGGAAGTCTTCCTTTAGGAGTTCCTATGATAGTCCGCCCAGTCCTTGACTCAGCCCCTCTCTGTGTTTGTTTGCCCACCATCCATGAGACTCCAGTTGGGCAGCCATCCCCTCCTCCTGAGCACTGAGTGTGTATATTTAAAAGGCCTTTTCATTTGTCTATATTTAGTCTTCCTGGTTAGAATGGAAGCTTCCTGGTCAGCAGCAGCCTTTAAACTTTATTTTTTAAACTTTTTCAACTTAATTTTCTCCAGTGCTTTGCAGAGGGTGGCACTCAATAAATGTTAGAGACGGATAGTGAAATAGAGGACACGGGTCTTTAGGGCTCAGCCTGACATCTTCAATAAGCACTCTTTGATTATTTGGATCAGCGGTTTCAAGCTTTAGCATGCTCACTGGACTCCTGCGGTGCTTTTAAAAAGTTCAAGTTCTTATGCTCTATAAATATGAGTCACTAGATCTGAGGAGGTGCAGAGGAAACCTGAATTTTAAGAAGCAGATCAGGTAATTCTGATGCAGGTGATTTGAGCACTACTCTTTGAGAAACAGTGGTCTGTATATTATGATACCATTGCTACGTACTTTCCTTAAAGAAACCTTTTCTGACAGCAGGGGTATTTCTTTTGAGCAGAAGCGTGGGGCTTTTATGTTTTTGTATTTTTTTTTTCCAGAAGGGGATGGGAGAAGAGGTGGGAAATTTTGTGGGTAGAACATTTGTTAACTGTCTTCCAATGTATGCCTGGGTCAATGAGATAATAGAAATATCGCATCAGAAAGAATGCAAGAATTTCATCAAACCACAATGATACAAAGCTCTTATTAAGGCATCACTCAGAGATTGTTTTGTCCTTATTTTAGTCTCGGTTTTTACTGGCTCGATGATGTAAACTTCTAGAGATGATTAGGAGCTGTGCATTAGATGGAAGGAGAAGAGTGTTGGTGGTAAAGGATGGCACATTGATTGCAAAAGTGATAGCTGACAGCCTGAAAGTGAAGAAGGAAATAGACAAACTGTAGAAATCAGACATAAGATCTTAAAAAGGCACAAAACATAGGCCTACAGGCAAGCTGAAGAGTGGAGGAGTAAGCAAGGGCATGCATCTCAGTGGCTTAAGGAGACATTACTGTTACTCCAGTTTACAGTAACTATTTGTTGTTAATCTTTCTTCTTAGAATCTAACTTCTACCAGGGCTGAGACCATGCTTGTCCCATCTGGTAGTGTGTTTCCTGTGTTTAATGTACTCCTTGTCTTATAGGAGAGGCTCTTGTATACAGAAGTGTGTGTGTGTGTGTGTGTGTGTGTGTGCATACGTTCATGTATATATTTATAAATATAAATAAATAGGTTTACTATAGTAATCTATGTTCCTGATAATGACCCTGAAAATTTTCCTTTTAGATAATATTTTAGAAAACTAACCTTTTTAGATACATATTTAAAAAAAAAATCTCAAAAAATTTTTGGTGTGTGAAGGCTTATTCTACATGCTTAGTATGTAATTCATTCCCCAGCTCTGTACTCTTTAATATTGTTGTCCTGTCTTCTGCCTTGTTTATATTTACACGGTCTTAAAATGCGTGGGGTTTATTTTTCAGATTATAAATGCTCATTTATATAGATGTATACTAAAATATTTTGGATTATCAACCAGTATGTATCTGTATGTAGCAATTTGCAGGTCTCTCATTCTATGTAGCTAATGCTGAATCATATTTTATATGGCTAACCATCCTTTGATATATCATAATTGTTTCCTTGGAGCATGATACATCTATCAAAATAGACATTTTAGCATGCATTCTAATTATGAAAATGCATATTATGTGCTAGGCAGACACATGGGCTCTGTATAGTAGAGAAAACCTTATTTAGATCCCTGAAATGATAAACCTGCTCTCCAGGTGTTCACATTTATGTTCTTTAAACCTTTTCTTTAGTAGATTTTTGTTAACTGAAAAAGGAAAATTATTTTTTGATATTGTATGAAACAGGTTAAATTGTGCTTGGTTACTCTGTACTTGGTTTCAAAACTGTGTCTTTGGTTGTGCAGAATTTGGAATTCACTTTCTAGGAAGCTTGAGTCTTACTGGAGGGGGGAAAAGGTGAAGAGGAAGTCCTCTTTTTCCATAAGTACACGTTTGGTCTCAGGCAAAATCTTGAAATAAAGAAAGGTGTGTGTTTGACCATGACATCCTACCTAAGTGCACTCTCTCCAAACCAGTGGGCCTGAAGGCATCAGGTTATCAAAATTCAGTCCTACGTCTCCCATCGCTATGTTCCTTTCCAGTCTACACAACTCCCTCTAACTTTTCTAGTTCCTGAATCCTCTGTTTCCATCCCGACCGGAAGTCCAGCAAACAGCTATTTAGGTACTGTCCTGATTTGGGCAATGGGCTTGGAACTGTTTAGAAAGAAAGGCGAATCCAATGCCATCTACATTCTCAGGGAGTATACATACAATCTAGTATTGATTATAAGACATCATAACTAACTTATTATTATACTAGAAGACAGAACATGCATACAAGAGGCATAAACCAGTGAAATGAAAGTTCAAAGAAAAAGATTACAACCAGGAAAGATTTTATGGAAGACAGGGGCTTTGAAGAATGGTTAGCATCTTTGGAAGCAGAGATGGAGTTGGGAGATGGCATTCCAGGTGGAGAGAATGTGGCAGATGTAAGTAGGAGCACCCCATATGGCTGCCTGAGAATTGATTATTACCAAGCTTTGGAGAGCACCATTCACATAGACTGTGGTATAAATGGTGCCTCCTGTAGTTGTTCAGCATAATGGCCATGAGTGAAAGCCAGGAGGCAAGAAATGTGCAAGGAGAGGATTAAAGGGTCAGAGGGCGTATAGCCTGGACCATATTGTGATGGGTCTTGAATGAAAGAGTGAAGTTGTTTTACCCCTTTGCTGTGAGCTAAAAGGCCTTAAAACCCTTTCAAATGCCGAGGTTCTGTGATTTCTCTGATTCAGTTGGTAAGAGGAGCTGAGGAAGATTTTTGAGCAATGGAGTGGCTTGAAATTTCAGAAGATGAACATATAGAAAGAGTGAAACAAATTGAGAAGTTACCAGATCTCAGATGTGTATAATGTGGTTCTGCGTCTGCCATCTCAGTGAGGCTGGGGTCCTGCATCACACTGGTGGTGAGGGGTCACAAGACTAGTCCCAAACCGGCCCACCCGCACGTGGATACCATCTTTCCTTCTTCTGTCTCACACTGACTTCATTTCTTTGATCCCTCATTTGGCATCCTTGTTAATAAGCTTGGCTAGACTTTGAACTTTAGTCTTTCTTTCACCGTTTATGTCTTGCCTCTCTGTATATCACGTACTCTCTGCCTGCACTTTTGGAGACAGACCTTTCTGAGTTGGTCCTGGGTTTGGACTTGATCCTGTGAACTGCCTTAGTGGGCAGCCTGTTGCTCACAGCTGTTCGTTTCTCGGTTTTGATTCCCTTCTTTAGCTCCAGCTCCATGAATCAGGATCCCAAGAAGGAGGCCTGTTATCAGGCTACCGCAATAGGATAGGGGCAGAGTCATCAGGCTCAAACTACAGGAGTGAAAATGGAAATTCATTCATTCACTCATCAAATGTATATTGAGTTCTGTGGAGGGTGAGCACCGACTTTGTGTGGTTTCCCTGGCTGGTCCGGCTTTCATTCCTTTGACCCTTCCTCCCTTCCAATGGTCTCAGAAGTTTAAGATTTTTTTTCACAACAGCTGAGTCTCTCTGGGAGTATCAGCAAGACCTCTGGGAGTGTTAGAAGGCGACAACACAGGGACAGCGGCAGCTGGTTTTATTTTTGGTTTTCCTCAGTCAGGTGTTTGTAAGTTGAGAACTGCCTGTATTCAAACAACGTGATTTGGTAGCGTGTCATGAATTCCCGTAGAAATAATGGATGTGGTACAGTTAAAAGGATAACAATGAAACATCCCTAACATCACAAGCTAGGTAGTAAACGTTTAGAGACCTGGCGTGGATTAATGGCTCAGGGGACATGGATATGCTACGGATCATTCATAGTCTCATTTTGTGTAAAGTTTGAGCCTTGCTTTGGGTACAGAGATCTGGCCGTTGGTGAATTTGCCTGGGGAGTAGTATTGTCTCATGGTAGGTACTGGTTGATGCATTTGGGAAATTTTATTTTGGAACTCATTAGATTACTGCATTTATTTGTTCTTGTCAAGTGTTTAATTTTTACCCCACATGCAATATTATATCATTTATCAGTAAAAGACAGAACTATCTGATCACATTTTACAATCAATCTGATTTTTGATTTTTCCCTATATACTCCTGATCTTCGCTCATATTCACACATTTGAAATAGTTATAATCATGATACTGACATAGCCCTTATTTTCAAAAGCAAATTTTCATAAACACTTTCCATTTTACTCATTTCAGTACTCTAATTTTAATGGTCATATGATTTTATTTTAATGGTCATATGATTTTATTTTAATGGTCACAGTTTTAAAATTTCCTTATTTTTGAATATACCATTTTTCTCCTGTGAGATTGTTTATCAAAGGGTTTGAATATTTTTATTATTCATGGTCCCTATCTTTCAGATCACTTTCCATTTTTATCATAGCTGTGCCAAAGTAAAAATCTTCCTTGCATTGTTTTGATTTGTATTTCTTTAATCATTCGTGAGGTTTCTTTATTAATTATATTTCTCTTTCTGAATTGGCTTGTCATGTTTTCTAGTTTATTTCCTGGTTATTTTTGAGAAATAAATTTCTATGAGCTCTTTATATATTATAAATATTAATTTTTGTTGCTTATACTTGGTTCTAATATTTCTCAATGTGGTTTAATTTTGTTTTGTTATTTTGTACGTTTGATAATTTTAGCTTAGTTTTATCTGGTTTGTCTATTCTGATTAGTTTTTGACGGAAGTGCTTTCAAAGTTATTTAAAAGTTATTGTCAAAAAGGTGCAGTTCTCTGCTTATCACTGTTCTTGTTGCTCCTTGGTCTACCGTCAGGTGGATTGGATTCTTACAGACATGTGTATTCTGGAAACATGGAATGTTCAAGCTCGAGGGAAATTTTCAGCTTGTATTTTTAATATTTAGAGAATCTAACAAATATTTGTTGTATCTACAGATAAATGTAGATTTACAAAGAGAGTTTAGAATGTAGGTGCAAATTACATTTAAGACCTGAGTACAGTGAAGCTGACTGGTAAATTAAGAAATGTATTTAACAAAAAAAATTTATAACACTTTAAAAACTCTATGTTTGGAAATCCATTTTTTCCATGTGTTTTTGAGCATTTATGACACTGCTTCCGAGTGTCTTACTTTTAAAATTTAAATATAATTTCAGAAATGTGGCATCAAATCATTGGTCATTTGCAAAAATCACTTTAGCGGCCTCTTATTGATTGTATAAAATGGGCCTTGCGGTTGATTTTCTTCTTCTTCTGAGGCTCAGATTCTATTTGGTACCTGGGATATACTTTTGGAATTTATAAAGCGTAATAGCATTTTCTTTTTATTGGTTTGATTGATCTTACAATCATTTAAAAGTAACCTTAGTTATCTGATAAATATTTAATTAATTGGTAGAAGCTGAACAGTATATTTCTCAACTGATTTACAGACTGGGGTTCAAGATCTCTTCCAGTATTTCCAACAGGGAAGACGAATTTCCAAAGCTAATGAAAGGTGGTTTCCTTTAAGTAATTAATTTTAGAAGATACTTTTGATAAATTGTTTTATCAAAAGTATTATACAATAAATGGGCAAACAAAACTATCAAAACAGTAATTAAGTTGGTTTTAATAAATCAAAGAAAAGGAGGAGAAGTCAAGCCAGTTGTGTGCTTATGGCATATTGGCCCATTCTTATCCTGGGTCAATAGATATGAAAACCACAGTTTGCTTATGGTTACTTGCTGATGGTTAACTGATAAAAAACTGGTGTGAGATGTAGAATTGGACCGATTCAATTAGAAAGGCTAAGAATGAAGTTTGGGGCAAGTTAGGTGAAGTATTGTGTTTTGTTTCAGAATTTCTTTTATTTGCTCTTGAAGAGAAGCCCCTGAGCCTGTAAAGTATTATTATTGTTGTCACTAAGTGGCATAGAAGAGAGATTTAACTTAGTAAATAATCGTTTAAATTATACATTCAATCAACAGCAAGGGCAGATCTATTGAAAGTGTTTTTTTGGCCTGAAAAAAAAATTATACTTTCTCATCATCGTTTGAATTGTATTCAGTGGATGATTACAGCATTTGTTGGGAGTATAGTGTTTGTGGGTCAGTGGCCCAAAGTCTTAAATCTTGTGCCTGGGGGACGTATTGTACAATAGTAATTCTGTAAATTGTTTACAATAAAGGGGGAGACACTAGAGAAAAATCTATCTGTGTAGTGCTCTTGGTTTTACAACAAGGGAATACTGTTAAAGTTCCAAAGTAGCTTCAGTAGCTCAGTAGTTGAGATATTCCATCCCTTCTCCCCCCTCTCCAACATCCTGTTTCATCACAAATATTTGTCATTTTATTCATCGGTTCTCCACCCGCCTTGTGGGCTGTTGTGGTTGCTGTCACCCAGCCAGGAAGCTGGGGAATGCCTATCCACAAGCAGCATGGGGCGTCTGGCGAGGGTGCTCACCGGGTCCTGTAACTGGCCAACATTGAACTGCTGTGCCATTGAAATCAATGTAGAATCAGCCTATTTAAATAATTGTCAGAATCACCAATAACAGGCACGGTGTTGGTAGTCATAGTGAAAATATGCATACTATTTGTGGTTAAGAAAAAAACTAAAGTTACAGCGTTTGGAGATGTCATTCTGAAGTGCTATGGAAGCATTAAAATCAAAGAAAAAGAAAAATTATGATTTAAACAAAATTGCTACCTAAAAAGGCTAGTCTGTTTGAGTGCTTGGTTAACAGTTTTAAAGAACTGTCTGGTTTTCCTGAAAAGTTTGTTTAGTATTAATTGGCTCTTGACTTGTAAAATATTTAATACAATCTAATACAAAATATAATGTGATATATAACATAACATACCATAACATAGCATACCGTGGCATACTCCACTTGTTTCAGAAGGGATGGATATTTTTGAAGAGTGTTGGCCAGGCATTTTGTAGACTGGAGTTACCGGTTTAGGGGAAGTAAGTCCACAGAAGGTTCCCTTCTTGTTGAGTTGAATTACGGGGTGTGTCCTATCAACGTAACTGATCATTGGTGGTGTTAACCTTGATCACTTGGTTATGGTAGAGTCTGCTAGGTTTTTCTACAGTAAAGTTACTATTTTTCTCTTTCCACATTCTCTTCTCTGGACGTCAGCCCACACTTAAGGGGAGAATAATTAAGCTTTACCCCTTGGAGGGAGAGAGTCTCTTTTATTTATTTATTTTGGTATGGATGCAGGGATATTTATTTTATCTTTTGGGTCATCATTGAGTGCCAGTCACTCTTTATTTTGTTGCTCAAAAGCTTGTTTTAAATTTTTAAAATTTTATTTTGCTCAGCCATCCGGTGTTATGCGTAGCTTGGTGCTGCGTGCATCACCCAGCTTTTTGGCCTCTCCCACCTCCACATGTTTACATTCTTTCTTCAAACCAATCAATTCCGTTTGGCTGCTCTGGTTAGCACTTCTGGTCATTTTCGTAGTCAAGTCTTAATGTAATGCTCTGCGGGAGGAGAAGTCGTAATACAAAACTTCTTGTCAGCAGATTGGCGAACTTACCTGAGAAACTGAGACTCAAGATTGTGAGCATGTGTGACTAGGACCGAAAGCAGATTTCCAGGTAGGAAATCAAAATCATTTTCTTTAACTCCTTTGCACTTGATTTTGTAGAAGGCAAATCATCATTTTCTTACAAAATGCAAAGTCCCAAAGGAGGGTTGGCATAAATATTGAAGTTGCATTAGCAAATCATGTTGTGTTCCATTGTTAAGTCTTTTTTTTTTCAAGATTCTTGTATTTGATTTTTAAACAATAAAGTAACAGCTGAGCTTTGACATGAAACCCAAGTGGAACTTGCAGAAGTCTATCTATATTTGCAAAAGTATTATAGATATGATTTTGATTGCTGAGGCCTATTTGAAGAGTACCTATCGGAGTGTAAATAACGTTCAGATTTATTCTGAGAAAAGAGATACTGGTTACAGGATGCTTTCTGTGTTTCACAGGGTATTTACTAAATATGAATTGATTTCTATTGTGTGTTTCTCATCGACTCCCCTCAGGTGAGAGATAAGGTCATAAACTCTGTTAGAAGGGAGGGGCTCAGGGAGAGGAAGCTCGCAGATCACGTGTGTGCCCCAGTTTCTGCATAGTGATATTACAAAAACAAGACTCAGTTTGCCAGCAGCTTCCATGGTGGCAGGCTTACAAAGGGCAAGTTAAAAAAAAAAATAGAGTTCATGCGAATGTGAAGACAAGCAACAGAAAATCTGGAATGCACCTGGAGTTAACGTGCGATTCTTACCTCTGCTGTTGGAAGTATAAAAGCAGCGTGATCCCCCATCTAAACTACAGAGATTTCAGCTCCATGGCAACGTGAAGAACCTATTCTGACAGAGGGTGTGTACACAAATGCGCTCAAAGCACGGGGTAGGGAGTGAGTTTGGGGTTGGGGCGGGTGTGGAGAACCAACCCTCCAAGGCTTGCCCACGCACTTTTATGTGTGTATTATAATAAGGCCTTTGTGCAAGGAGGCCAGATAGAAGTTCATGTCAGCTGCCCTCTGGGTCTTGTACGTGATCGCGCTGCCATCACCCACCTCCCTTCTCTCTTCAGAAAGGAAGCAAGAAAAGGCAATCAAAGAATGCTGCTGCGAGGAAGATGCTCCTCCCCCATACTCTTTTAGGAATGTCAACACAGTTACTGCTTTTCTGTGTGTCTCTCGGAGTATTTGGCTGCCTCTGTCCACTGTCTTTTTCTAGGAGAGCCTTTGAATTGCAGTCTTCACGTAGCGTGGGGGCTTGTGAAAGCTGTAATCAGCTTCCTCCTTTGTGGGGAGGAGTGCTTTCTGGCGGTCAGCTGGGGTTCTGCCTTCTGCTCCAGGACCCGGGGGTGGTGTGGAGCGATTGGTGAATTAAGTATTCCTGCCCACAGTTACTTGGCCTCAGTCTCAGCTCTGGAACTCCGAGTCCCTTCTCTCACTTGTGCTTCACAGCCACGCTCATCTCCATCAGCACCCCCAGCCCTTTGGTTAGTCTCTTCACTTTGAAGAGATAACTTCACAACCCGGCTATTTAGTGTTTGTCCATGTCCCTGTCCTGCCTTTTGGAAATGATAGAACAATCTGGAAAATGTTTATTTTTGCTGCGCTTCAGTTTAGCTGATCCACGGGGTAAATCAGATGTTCTGCTGCATCTTGGTCAGCTCTGAGAATAACCTCTAGTACGTCTTAGACTGTTTTTGTACCACCTAAGATTTGAGGCTGAACTTGGTTATTACACTAGGTTCAGAGGTTAGGGATCCAAGAAATGCCCCCTTCAATACAGATCTTTACACTTTACCTTTTAGTCCTGAACATAATTCCTGCCCAGCATCGTGATTGGCCCTCGTGGTGGGAGGAAATTATTGCTGAGAAGCCAGAGGCTCTTATGTGCCCAAAGATACGACAGCTTAATGTTTTCAACTTACGCTTAGGGCTGCACTCATCATTTCTTCACACGAAGAAATGATCCATTTACCCCATTGTTTCTGCTTGGAACATTCTTTTTGGCTTTACTCTTAAACATAAATAATCTGCAACTAAGATGACATATAGCCACATACCATCAGTTTCATTTGTTAATTAACTTATTCGACTATTTTTGACTTATTTTTATGTGGTATCCTGATCGTGCAGACAAGAGCAGGCACGTGTCTGCCAGTGAGGAGCTAGTGATCTAGAAGTAAAGTGCGGACTGCAAAATATTGCAGTCCTTTGTGGAACGGGCTGTAGGAGAAGATGCATGGAGCCTCGCTGTGCCATGAAAGGGAACTGGCCAGCTCTGCTGGAGGGGTTTGACAGAGGAGTAAATGCTTGAGCTGCGACTTGCAAGCTAAGTTGCAGTTTGCCTAGTAGACAGCACGAGGAAAGGCGTTCCGGGAACACAGAGCCCTGGCATGGAAAGGCCCAAAGACTTAAAACCCACAAGTAGATCTTCATGTGGCTGGATTACAGGATATAGAGAGGGAAGGAGTGGACCTCACTAGGGAATGATCTGGAATGCTTGGCAGGGACCAGGTCAAGGAGGGTTTGGCATGCTGGTATGTTGGGGATTTCTCCTGTAGGCAAGGAAGAGAAACATGTTGAGATTTGCATTTTACCAGGAGTTCTCAGGCAGCATCATGAGAGTGATTAAGAGGGACCCAAGCCTGGACTGGGAGACTTGGTTTGTAGACAGTTATAGTCATCTTCAAAAGAAAAAACCAGAGGCCTGAATTCATGCTAGGATATTCAGAATAGTGAGCACAGGATGGATTTTCAAGCTTAGGAAACAGCCCTAGTGACTGAGTCAGTGTGACGGATGAGGGAAAGAGAAGGCGGTTCTCAGGAGTCTAGCGGGACGACAAGGTGCATAGTGGTGACGGTGCCCAGGATGAGAGAGACAGGAAGATGAGCAGGCCTTTGAGAAAAGCAATGACCTACGTTTTGGATGATCATGTGTGGTCTGTGGAAGGGTCACTGGTTTGGGGATCAGAAGGAACCTGAGTTTCAATTCTACTTGTCCCCTGTGTGGTTTGAGGTAAGTTACTTAACCTCAATCTGGAGTCAGTTAGTTTCTTGGTCTCTTAAGTGGAGGTAGTAGTCACTGGCTGGAAGCCCACTGGTGAGGGACAAAGGATCGTCTGCGTAAAGCTTATGACTCAAAGCCAGTTCTCAAATAATAGCAGATTATCATCACTGCTGCATTCTGTAGGCAGATCTCAAAACCTGTCCCCCGGTGGGGAGGCTAAAAATGCAGGCTTCGGAGTCAAGAGCATATGAACGAACAGGACTTATCAGCGGGGCTGAGGAAGCATGTCTGTTTGTGGGTCTAGAATCATCTGTTGAGAGCTGGTGTGTACCACGTTCTGCGCAAGAAGGAAGGAAGCCAAGGTGAAAAACACTTGGTCTCTGGCTTCAGGGATCTTAGAGTCTATAAGGGTGACACACAGAAGGAAATCAAGAGGGTTTTGAGTAAGAAGAGGACCTGGGGCAAATCAATGTACCCAGATTTTTTAAAATTGTGTAATATACCATATATTCATAAAAGGACACCAACAGTTTGATGAATTTTCCCAAACTAAACAGCAGATGAAAAACACAGGACGTTATCAGCATTCCAAGAGCAATTCTCTTGCCCTTTCCCAGCTACTCTATGACTTTAAATGCCATGGAGGTTTTGCCAATTTTTATACTTTCATGTATGGAATCACACCCTACGCTGTGTTCTCTTTTGTTTCTGGCTTCTTTCACTTACCAATACGTTAGCAAGATTCATTCATGTTTTTGCACATAATAATCATTCAGTCTTGTTGTATAGAATCTCTTTGTATGAATTTACAACAATTTATTCATTCTACCGATGATGAATTGGGTTTTGTTTTTGGCTATTACAAATGATGCTCCTGTGAATGTTATAGTACGTATCTGTTGGGTGTATACCCAGGGGTGGAGTTGCTGGATCTGAGGGCTTACACCTGTCAGTGTTGCTGGTTAACAGCCGCACACTTTTTCAAAGTGTATGTGCCGATTTACACTCCTTTCAACAGTGCCCAAGGGTCCTCACTGCCCCTACTCTGCTGTGGTATTTTCATCTTGCTTATTTTGACCAAGCTGGTGGTTATTTAGTGGTGTAGTCTTGTAGTTTTCATTTTCAGTTCTCTGATGATGAGTGAAGTCGAGCCCCTTTTCATCTCTTCTGGCTATTTTTTGCTCTCTTTTACACAGCGCCTGTTGAAATATTTTGTTCCCTTTTTTATTGGGCTTTCTGCCTTTTTGAAGAATTAGTATTAAGCAATGAGAATTATTTGTTAAGGGCCTACCAAGGATTATTCTAGCACTGAAGTCAGAGGAGAGGACAATATTATAGTCATACTTTTGCCCTCATTGTCTTGACTACTCTTTCCAAAAGCTTGGCTGTGCCTGGGAGGAGTGAGGTGATAGACAGATAGCACTGGGACCCATAGAGTATTTTTATATAGATGTGAACCTATTGATGTGTGTGGCCAAGAGGGAGCCACTGGAGAGACAAAGGGGGCTGAGAAAAGGAACAGATGATCACTGATTGAGCAGAATCCTGGAGCAGTTGGTGTGCTCCCAACTCTAGAAAGGGCTAATTGGGGCAGAAGGGGGGGAGGGTAGGGAGGTGTGTTAATAATTAGTTTATGGATAGAAACTCTACATGGAGGAAATGTTTCCTTGAAAATCTTTATTTCATTTCATTTCATTTCATTTATAGCTTTTGTTAAGAAGAAGGCAAAGTCATTTGTCTGTAGATACTGAATAATATTGAAGAAAGTAGGGAACGCTTGGAGTTGCCTGTAGAAGCGCGATCATGAGGTGGTAACACTCACCTGGTCTGCAGAGGGCTCAGCAGAAGTAGCTCTGCCTCTGGAGTAGTTGATGTTCCTGATCTGAGACGGTGATATAGGACTCGCAGGGGGAGTGGTCCAGAATAGGTTTTTGAGATGAATACACTGAAGGAATAGGGTGACGAAAAATGCTGGCAAGGACAAGGGGGAGGTGGTTCCCAGTGGGATCCGGACAGGATAGTGAAAGGTGGGGGAGGAGGAGAGGAAGGAGCTGGAGGAAGAGAGATAGGACAAGAGGAAGAGGTTCTGAACTATTGGAAGGGAGGGCTTGAGGAACTGGATGTCTCTGTGAGGCTGGAAAACAATAGCGCTGGAATGTGACAAGGTAGGTGATGTGACGAGATTGACTAGAGAAGCCTGTCGTATTGACCCCAGTGGATCTGACTTCCCTGTGAGGTGCTGTGGAAAATGATCACACTTAGGCAAAGAACCTCTCAAACAAGGTCATGTTTCGAGTTTTAGCTTATCTTCTGCATTATTAGGCAATAAGTATTTTTCATTAAATGAAGACTTCTGAAGAAGTTCTGTTTGAGTATTTTCCCCTTATATCAGCCATTGGTTCTTAGTTCAGTAAAGTTGATTTTAGATCATGAGGGTAGATACAGGGACACAAATGGTCAGGCTTTACACTTAAGTAAAATGCTGAAAGGGAAGATGTGGTGCACAGCAAACTCTGCTCAGACAGAGGTGGGTGCGTCCCTGTGAGCAAGGACATTGGGCGCCTTCATTTGGCCCATCTGGAGTCCTCATCTGATCCAACACTAATTTGTCGTATTTCCTCATTGCTCCACATAGACATAAATAATAAAGTGTGCTAAAATCTTTGCTTTAAATTTAGTACATAACGTGCATATTGTGTGAGGCTCTCAACCGAAGCCTAGAGAGTGAAGTTTACATTTTTCCTAAAATCAGCAAATACACATTGCTTAATGAAAATAGGCTTCAATAGTAGAACTGAACAAAGGAATTGGCAGATTGAAAATCCTATGGTGTATCCCAGTCTGGGTGCAATGCACCAGGGCAGCTTGCTGAAAATGTAGATTTGGGGGCCCATCCTTGAAGGTAATGATGTGGGGAATCTGTAGACTCAACTTCGAGAAGCCTGCAGAAGGACTTCTAATTTTGGAAGATCGCGACAGGACTGGGCACCACCCTAAGTCACCGTGACAAAGAAACAAAATAAACAACAAGAAAGGGAAAATAGAAAAGAAAAAATTGAGGAGGCAAGAAGATTGATGAGAGTAAGAAAAGAGAAAAGAATTTAAGTCCTGAAGAAACCCCTCAACACATTTCTGTGTTTTAAAAGGCAAATTTCAAAGGATACTAGGTAGAATCATGATGATTTTAAGATTTCAAGTGAAAGACAGTGTGAAGTATGCAAGATTGTATGGTAAAAGTACCTTTGTCCACAAAGAGTTAAACTGGTTATAAATTGAAACTTCAAGTATTAAAATTAAAATGTAGTTTTATTTTTCCAACAACCTTTTAAATTGATGTGATGGGCATATTACTTGGGATAAGCTTTGCTCATAGAACAGGGATTGTTATTATAAACAATTAGATTGGATAATTTTGTTTTTCACCTGAATGTCAGGTTGTGCCAGTGAGTTATTAAGGCATACGTCAATCTCTAAGATGATTAGCACTGCTGTTTAGGATTGTTGTAAAGATTAAATGAGATCTCAACTCTGTATGCCAGAGCCCCTGGGTTCAAATCATTGCTCTGCCACTAACTGGCTCTGTATCCTTGGGCAAGTTAACGTGGCTTCGTTTCTTCATCTGTAACATAGGATAATAACAGTGCCCACCTGCAGAATTATTGCCGGGAATAAATAAATAAGTAAATGTAAAGCATTTGGAACAGTGCAAGGCACATGGTAGACATTCAACAAATGCTATCCTGAAGTGTAACTTCTCTTGTCATTCTCTGTTAGAAGTACCCAGGCTTTAAAGAAATTATTCAAAATAGGGGCATACAGATATGATTTTATAAAGTCATAACTATCTTGAGACTTACTCAGTTAAATAAGATACTGCAAGCTCTGCAGTGACAAGGAAAAACATGGCCCCATCCTGAGACACTCCAGCTGTGGGAAGTTATCCTACTGACTTGGATTTCTGGGGGAGATAGCACGCTATGTTGGGGAATAGCATACCTGTTAATTGAAACTGTGTTTTATAGCACAAGTAAAACACAGTGCATGAGACAGAAGGAGATGCTAGCAATGAATCAGACCTTGATGTATTCCTAAGCATAGCAGATCACACAAGGAGAGATGTTGATATTTCTCCAGAGCTAGAAATAGTAAAATGGTTGGAACATAGATGTGATACCAGAAAAAAACTGGATATTCAAGTGCTGAGTCCACTATTTCTTGATTATGTGACTATAGGCAATTGATTTAATGTGTCTCAGTTTCTTCACCTGAGAAATAGGCACATAGCCACCTTGCTGAGTAGCTTGATTAAATGAGATAATGTTTGTGAAGATGTTTTATGAACTACAAGATGTTCGGCATTTTTATGTTTTTTTTTCATGATTTATATTATATACAGCCTGCGGATTTCTGAAGATCAATGGCTTAGAAGCACACACTTAAAATAATGTAGTTTTAATAGGATTACAGGGAACTTTATTATTCCCAGTAGAATTGCCTGTAGCTCAATAATAGATGGGTAACTTGCTGCAGAAATCAGGCGCCCCCTCTCCCCAAATCATAGCTGGAAGGGGAAACAGGACAGAGAGGTTACATGACTAACCTAAGAGAACAGTTAACAAGTCGTGGAACAGGAGCTGAGCCGGAGGATTCTCCGCTCTGCTCTCTACACTGTTCCCTGACTGTTTCTCAGTTGAGTGGAAGGAGTACAGGCTCTGAAGTCAGATGAGTTAAAATCCCAGCTCTGTCACTTAGTGGCTGTCACTCAGGTAAGCTGCTAAACCTCTGTGAGCCTCGTGTCCCTCATCTGCAGAGGGAGTAGAATCACTTGCCTGGCAAAGTTGTGGGCACTGGGGATCATGTCTGCGAAGGACCTGCCCCGTAGCTAGCTGATACATTATTTTCTCATGTTTACAGATTGCCAAATTTCAAGGCAACTTGAATTACACACTTGCTGAATCAGAATACTAATACCACTAATAATAGCACCTGTTCAGCTGAAGGGTTCCTGTGTGCCAGGCGCAAGTCCAAGTACACTACGCGTATGAGTATCTTATTTAATCTCCAAAACAGCCTGATGGTGTAAGTATTACAGTTATTGCCACTGAGGCTCCAGGAGTGTATCTCACCTGCCCAAGGTCACCCAATGGGACTCCGGGTCCCACTTTCCTAGTTACTGGATCACTCCTGCTCCTCCCTGGCCAGTTTAGGGATGTGGGACAGAGAATGAAAGGACTGCTTGTTTCCCGAGAACTTTTTTTTTTGAATGGGGTGGGTGTTTGCTTTCCGAATCTTCACAATTAGGGTAGACGGTATTGGAAGGGGCCAGCACTCTCCCGTCACGTAACTTCTGAGTGTCTGCTTGGAGCTCCGCTTTTCTTCTTTGAACAACTTTATGCTTGTCAAGATTGTAGGGAGCATTTAAATGGGGGGATGCTAACTCTAGAGCACAGGCCTGGCAGCCAGCTCCGTCTCTAATCTCTGCCCCCAACTTCCTTCTTAAGAGCAGCCTGGCACTGAGGACAGAGCCTTGGGGGAGTGCCTGCTTTCTTTTTTCCATTTTAAACCAATGAGTTTCTGTCTTATTCAGCATTTTCATTTTTTAAACCGGTGGTGTTATATCACAGGGTAGTACAATTGATCGCCTTGAAGGGGCAGTAAAATGTTTACTTACATATCTTCTCATTGATCTATTACATACTTTCAATAAACTGCGTCCCATGAAGAGAAGCCCATCACATCGATCTGTTCATTGATCTGCATTCTGTGTCTGGATGTGTGTCCTCAAAGCACAGTCCCTTTAAGAACCACTAGCCCTCAGCAAAAATAACCTAGGGCAGCTCAGGTTACTGCCAGGCTCCAAAGACTCTTCAGGGGGTCAGGTTGCTTATTTCTCTGGCACCTGCCTCTGCAGGGATGTAGGAATTGCTCTATTTATGCCAGCAGAGGGGGTCTGTGTGGATCTGTGCACCAGAGTCCCCACCTCCAGCCAGGTGCTTTCACCGATGACTGCTCCTGGACTTGCCCCCTTCTGGTAGGAGGGTGTTTGGTTGCGCCACTTAGTTGGCAGTACATTAATTGTGACCCTGTCCCTGGACCTGGATGTAGGAGCCTGCCTGTCTTTCCTACCAGCCTTGGGTTTTGCACTGTTTCTTTGAAAAACAAAAATGAAAATGATATCAAAAGCCATCAAACAAACATGCACCTCCCATTCCCAGAGTGGAAGCCTGGCCGTGCAGTGCGGGGAGGTCACAGGAGGACACGCCCTTTCCCCAGACCCCCTGTGCCTGCACATGTCTGTCTCACCAGCCTTTCTGGTAGAGGAATGTTTTTACTGGCTGAACATAAGCCCAGGGAACAGAGCATAAATAGGGCCTAATGCTCTATAAAGATAAACAAACAAACAAGTGGAATGAACTCTTCCATTGTGAAAAATCAGTGAGATATCCTAAGAGGCAGTACAGTGTGGGAGGGGGCAGAGGACCTGCAAGGGCTTAGACCATCTGGGGCCTTGTCTCAGCCATGCTGCTGATTAGCTGAGTCGCAGAATATTAGAATTTAATCAGCCAAATGGTACCTGTGAGTGACTCACATTCTTTAATTTTCCTAGAGGAAGGTGAGGCTCAGTTGGATGACTTACCTGAAGTTTCTCAGCTAGTTGGTAGTAGATCTGGACCCACAGCCCAAGTATGCACATCATTGCTCTTCATCACTCTGCAGAGACGCGGTCAGGAGTCAGGTCAGTCCGAGTCCCTATTTCCTTATCTAGAAATGAGGGTGCCCCTACCTGGGGTACCTTCTTTGTAGGGTGTTATAAGGATCTGCTAAATGAGTGTGGGTGGAACACTTTTAAAAACTATTAAATTGTATATTAATATTAACTAAGTGAATTATATCTGTACACATGTGTATGATGAGATATATGTATGGTGTGATACCTAATATTTTGTTAAAATTCTTCTTGTGGGAGCATATTAACAAAAATCTGGATCCTTCCTCGGAAATGTAAAGCACCATGAAATTCCTGGACATATAATGGTAAAAACTCTGTGGACTTAGATTTCCTAATCTGACAGTTTTATCTACTAGCACTATTATTACTTTACCTTTATGAAAAATGGGAATAATAGAATTTTTGGCCTATCTTGAGTTGTCCAGAAGATAACTTTAAGAATATATGTCAGAGTACTTCATGAACCTTAAAGCACGGAAGTGAATTATTATTGTTATCAAATATTGCTGAGGGCCACAAATCCTGTCTGTACAACACATGAGATATGATTAAGGAGACAGGTCATATGTTCAAAAGCAGATTTCAACATTATCTGCCTTAGGTGTCAGATAAAGACAGTACACTATAGATAATAATTGCAGTGAATTAATATGTCCTTTTGTTATAGTTTACAGGCGGAAGTGTAATCCATGCTTCTAATTATTAATCTTTTCCTATAGGCATTTACCCAGATTGTCAAGACATATGCATTGTATATCTCATATTTGTAGGACACTATTTACTGTAATAATATAGAAGGTGAGATTTAAATGTTATTTGCTCATTTACACCATTTGCACTAATATTTATGTGTCTGATTTTTCTCATTTGATTGTTACAGAATATCACAGAAATCATTACAAATGATTTTTCTCATTTGATTATTTCAGAATATTTGTGAGTTATAATTAATTATCATTAGTTGACAGATGAAAGGCCCAAAGATTTTCCTTAGACCTCTTGGAATGTGAGTGGCGGAGCTGGCATTTGAAGCAAGGTCTTCAGGTCCCGAATCCTGTGCACTTGCCACTGTAGTCTGTGTCCTTGTGTTGTGTTGGGGGTTCTGTTCTGTGGACTGTCTTCTTCATTCATTTTTTTCATTGATACAGTTACTCATTCAGCATGAATACTCTACGTGGAACTCTGTCATATGATCCCATACTTCAGGACTAAATTTCTTAGTATAGAATGGGTTGTTTTACGTCTGACTTCTTTAACAGAAGGAGAAGTGTGACACTGACACTTGAACCTTACAAAAGGACTGATCTGGGGACAGGGGAGAAGACAGGCCCTTAAAGGGAGAACCACTGATGTCAGAGTCAAAATAAATCTTTGCCGTCCAATAAGGTAGCCCCCCAGTCTCATATGGCTGTTTACGTTTAAATTAATTAAAATTTGGAAACCAATTCCTGGGTTACACATTCTGTGTCGGTAGCCACATTTGGCTGGTGGCTACTATATTGGGTAGCACAGATATATAGGTATGTGTCTTGTCCCAGAAATAGATAATTTTTATGTCTGATATGTGTGTGTAAAATTACATATTGGAAATGAAGTTGTTCTATTATACACTTCCACCTAAGATATAATAATAGCTACCATTTACTGAACAACTTCTCAATAAGTGGTAGGCACATAATGTATGTTATTCCATTTTATCCTAACACCATTTTTCGTTCTGAGAACCAAAGGTTCAGGGAGGTTATGTAATTGCTGAAGACATGATAGGGCTGTGTGAATGGATGCCATGTTTCTTTGATTTCAAAGAGAATACTCTTTCACTCTACCATGGTGTCTTTCTATGTAGTCTAGTTGGACTACATCTGGAGTATAAATTTTCAATGCATTATTTTATCGTTCAGTCCGCTTTGGTCCAGCAAGTGTGCCAGGCAGTCATTCTGCTGTGAGCAGGAGATGCAGCACTCAGCACAGCTCAGTCCCTGGCCGTAGGGAGCTCCAAACCAAATAGAGCTCAGACATCGAATGAATAATTATCACAGCGTAGGATGATCTCTGGCACAATACTGCGATGCAACCAGGAGCTGTTGAAGGGTTTAATCCAATGAATGCCATAGTCAAATTTACATTTCATGAAACTAATTTGTAGTCATGTAGAGCCTTGTTTGAGAGGAAAGGGAGAACCTATGATAATTATTGTATTTAACAAAGTGAAGGAATGGTGAAGGCTAAAACTTAGGTCATAGTGGTGGAGTGAGAGAGAAGATTGACAAAGGAGACAGTCAATGAGAGCTGAGGGTAAGGAGCAGTTAAAGATGACTTACATATTTACCTTTGGGTGCTTGGTGAATGTTTGGCTTCATCAAAGGAGAGTAGGTAGGAGGAAAAGGTTGTACGTGAGTGCGTGCGTGTGTGCGTATGTGTGCCTGTATGTGAGCACGTACCCTCATGTAGGTGAGTTGCAGGGTAGGAAAGGGTGAAGATAATGACTTAATTGACCACAAGCCTGTAAAATACCCAGAAAGCAGTTTTGTTTGGCAAGTGGAAGAGGCTGCTATTAAACAATGAGACTTTTTAAGAATGTAATTAAAAAAATTAAAAATAAAATCCTGCTATAATACTAAGGCTAAAAGGGAGAACTAACCAATCTTATAGTCTAAATATGATACATCTGTCCTAGGCTAGGCGTGAGATAGTAAACTAGGGACGTGATTTTCTTTTTCTTTCTTTTTTTTTTTATTTCTTTTGTACATGGATTTTTTTTAATTGAAGTATAGTCAATTACAATGTGTCAATCTCTCCTGTACAGCACAATGTCCTAGTCACGCATATACATACATATATTCGTTTTCATATTTTAGCCATTAAAGGTTATTACAAGATATTGAATATAGTTCCCTGTGCTATACAAAAGAAACTTTTAAAATCTATTTTTATATACAGTGGCTAACATTTGTAAATCTCAAACTCCCAAATTTATCCCCTCCCACCCCCTTACTCCTGTAACCATAAGATTGTTTACTATGTCTGCGAGTCTGTTTCTGTTTTGTAGATGAGTTCATAGTGTCTTTTTTGTTTTAGATTCCACATATGAGTGATATATTTTTCTTTCTCTTTCTGGCTTACTTCACTTAGAATGACAATCTCTAGGTCCATCCATGTTGCTGCAAATGGCATTATTTTATTCTTTTTTTATGGCAGAGTAGTATTCCATTGTATAAGTATACCACAGCTTCTTTATCCAGTCATTTGTCCTTGGACATGTAGGTTGCTTCCATGTCTTGGCTATTGTATATATAGTGCTGCTGTGAACATTGGGGGGCCGGTGTCTTTTTGCATTAGCATTCCCTCTGGATCTATACCCAGGAGTGGGATTGCTGGATCATATGGTAAGTCTATTTTTAGTTTTTTGAGAAATCTCCATACTGTTATCCATAATGGCTACACCAAACTACATTCCCACCAGCAGTGTAGAGGGTTCCCTGTTCTCCACATCCTCTCAGCATTTATTGTTCATAGACTTTTGAATGATGGCCATTCTGACTGGTGTGAGGTGATACCTCATTCTAGTTTTGATTTGCATTACTCTTATAATTAATGATACTGAGCGTTTTTTCATATGTCTTTTGGCCATTCATATATCTTCACTGGTGAAATGCTTCTTTAGGTCTTCTGCCCATTTTTGGATTGGATTGTTTGGGGACGTGTATTTCTGTATAGTCACAACATGTAAAAATATTTATTACCATGGGATTCCAAGAGTAACATAGAGGATGGGTTTAAATATGGCTTCTAGGAAGCCTAATGTTGAAAAGGCAGATTTTGGGGGCTACATTTTCTTTGGTATGTGCCGCCTCTTCATTCTAGATAATTAAATAATCTGTCCTTAATTTAGTGACCAGGTAGTTATGTTATTTGACATTTTTAAAAGGTAAGAGTTAGCAAGTACTTCCTAACTTGTTTTTTGGCAGTTCTTAATTTTAAGCAGTGGTTGGTGTAATTGCATTGCAGCAGAAAATAGTTTCACAGGTTTAAAAAATTATAATGATAGCATTGGTTCCAATCTAGGGTAAGGAAATTCCATTTTCTTTAAAAAAAAATCAGTTGTTCGGCTGATAGTAAATTTAACAGGCATGGAATTACTAAAACCAGGAGTGCTGATGGAAATAGTTTTTTCTTGAAGTCAATCTGTGGTCTCTGGATTGATAGTTATGTCTGTGCCATTTGAAACAGTGCCTCCTTTGGAGAGCAGCATTGTTTTAAAATGATCTGAGGATCCTCAGTTCAGACTTGACCAGCATAGACCACCATGACAGAAGGCTGTCAGATGTATGATGCAGGGTGAAACCTGATTCTCTCTGGATGCCTTGTCTTGTTTTGAGCTATTTAAAAATATGAGCTTCTGTAAAATTCATGAAACATTTTTGGTTTCTGAGTCAATTAGCTTTAAGTACGTTCTTCTTTGGCAAATACAAATATGTCTCGTTATCTTGTGTTTTTGATTTTTTCCCAGTTTCTTAAATTTTTTCCTTTATTCATTTTCAAAATGAATAATAAAACTTTATGAAATAAAGGAGACTCTAGGTTTAATGTTTTATTATCATGCATTTTTTTGGTTTGTTTTTGGGGAGGGGGTTAGGTTTATTTTTTATTTGATGGAGATACTGGGGGTTGAACTGGGAACCTCATGCATGCTAGGCAGGCGCTCTACCACTGAACTATACCCTCTCCCCCTTAGCGCTCATCTCATGCCAGGGATTAACTGCTGAACTGTTAATGATTAGGAACTTGGCAGTGCTTAGAGGAGAGTGCTGCAGGTACACGTGCGTTTCTTCAGAGTTGCTTAGCCGTGATCAACTAGAGGGCACCAGTGAACGTTTCCACTCAGGTCTTTAAACTAGGCCACATACTGTTGACACATATGCACAGGAGAGAAACGTGAAGGCTTTGCGAAATCTTGGTACTAAAAATAATTTCCACCTGTATTTATAGTAGTGTTCTCCTACTTGAGGAAAGTGATGTAGAGCCTACCGACATAGGAAGCAAAATGTCATCTTGTTACTGTTCCTGGAGAGCTGCCCTCTAGAATAAAGCCCTTAAACTTGTCCAGAGTTATAGCAACGCTGCTCATAGGTCTTTGCCAATTGTGTGGGCAGGATACTTAATATCATTAAGCACTGAGATAAATTTGATCGCAGAGAAGTTTTCTGTGGCGAATAATTAAATGAGTATCAATGAAACTCTGTCCGCTTGTAGGAGAAGACTGGTAAAGAAGACTAACAAACAGGGCGTGCAAGTCGGAGGAGTTCAGGTCCTGAGGCCAAATTTTGGGTTCCGTCATAGCTCGTTGCCTTTATGGTTCATTGTGTCAGCACTTTTGTTTAAAGGAAACTGGAAAGGGGACACTTTTAGATATTCAAATATTCAAATGTGCAAAAATGCAGCATTTTCTAATATGAAAGCTATTTGAAAGACCTTCCTTTGCAGGGTAGCTGTGCATATGTTTGAGTGGGAGGAAAAAGATAGCAGATGACTTGAAAACTATTAAAATTGTTACACATGTAAAAAGTTATTTTCCTTCTCATAAAATGAAAAAAAAAAACCCCAAGATTTCAGTCGGAGTTAACATCTTACTTGTCACTTAATTAAAGTATTTGCACATTGCATTTGATTGATTGATTGATTCATTCATTCACTTTTTTTGGCAAACAGAAATATGCCTACTACGTGTTAGATACCATAGTAGGTGTATCTAATACATGTGATATTTATTTCTATGAATGATCAAACCAATTCAGGAAAAAATGTTAATTGCAAAGATGGTGTACAAAACGTCAGTTTCTTGGGTGAAACTTATCATTAAGCTTAACTCTACTTAAAAAGCATGTTTTAAAAGAATATAGATGCAGAACTGCAATCTGTGTTACTTTCCTAACATTTATTTGGAAAGCAACTGATATTGTTTTTCTCTGGACCGATTAAGTATGAATGTCTGGGAAGCATGCTTTCAAAAATAGAGGAGTTGTTCTATGAAGGAGAAGGTGAATGAGAGAAAAGATTATGTGGCATTTTATAAGGTAATTGGAGGTACTGTTTAATGCTTATAAAGTTGTGTTAAAATGTACCAAACAGCTTGTTACTGCAGGAGCTTATTTAAACCAGCTATTTGTGGTTACGTCTGTTGAGGAAGCTTAAACTTCAACTCTCTCCAGCCATTTAACTGCAGCACAGTGACTTCAGGTCTCTTGTAAGAAAGTCTAAATGTAGGCTGTTGAATAATCCCTTTGAGGGCCCTGTAACTATTTTTATGCCTGGATATGCGTCATCAGTGGGTATTTTCTCTGGTGACTTGCTTACATCAGGTCTCCTACCATACATTCTATCAGTGAGTGACTTATGATTGATGGGAACCACGGCTGTTGTTTGGCTTTATCTGTGACCTCAGCGAACGGACAACAGGAATTTCCAGGCTGTTACATTCTCTGAATGCTTGAAGACAGGGGCTCCCGGTGTTGATCCAGGCAGGTAGCAGAGTAATATTATTCACCAGCGGAGGATGGGAGGAGGGATGAGAGAAGAAAGGGGAGGGAGGAGGAGGGGAAGGGAGGGGGGAATTCCTTTTGTGAACGCGGCACTTCTGGCTCAGCTGGTTCCTTTGCCCTCCGAGTCTGGGCTGTGTCCGGGAACGTGCATTTCCTGAACCTGAGAACGCGGACAGTCTGAACCTTGTTGGGGCACCGAGTGGCTCCGTGGGGTTGGTCGGGGAAGACATGCAGTTCCCTTTCATTAGTTAAGACTCTGTTTTTTTCCCTTCAGTTGAATTGATCCAGGAGCCTCTGGACTGTTCTGATCCTGCATAGAAGTAGGGGCTTTGAATGGAAGGTGTCCCAGCATTCGTGGCGGCACACAGGCCTCCGGTGCTGTCTTACATCTAGAAGGGTCGGGAGGTGACTGGGAAAAGTTAACCTGCACCTCGCCTGGGCACGTTTTGCGAAGTGGGGCCACACGTTGGTGTATGCGTGTGGAAGTGAGTTCTAGCTGAATTCACAGAGCTGTTTTCTCATTTTCTTCCTTTTCACCACCTCTTGCTTAATCATGGTCAATAAGGTTCCTGAACTGCAGAATGAGAGTTAGTCACCAGCATTTTCGCAGCTCCACTGGCTTTCCGATAAGCGTGTCCATCCCCTAAACTTTTTTCCTTGTCTCTGTTTACCCATCTCCTCCTCTTCTTCCTCATCCTCTTTTTTCTCTTCCTCTGTTTTTCCCTGATACTACCTTGTTTGCAAAAGCAGTTCGTGACCTTATGCTGAGTTAAAGAAGACCAGTTTCTGTACAGATGGGGTGAAGTACCCGTGGGAATCAAACCGACTCTGGCTTGCCTGTTTGCGGGCTGTCCTTTCAGCGATTACTTTTTTAAACTGACAATTGGACAAAATTAAAGCACTTCTTTTAGTGTAATGCAATCATATCATGTAAGCATTAGGCAAAACTGGTTTTCTGCTTTTTAAAGACTATTTCATAATGGAAATATAACATCTACTGATTTGGCTTTCCAAGTTGTATTCTCATCCCCCCCTAGAACGGAAGGCATATCCCCTCAGTGTAACAGATTACTAAGGTTACCATTCATGTAACTAGTTTCTTAACAGCTTGCCTCTCAGGAACCGCATTCTGAGATACATCCCAGAGGCTAGTATCCTCAAACAGGTGCTATGTGGGGTGAAAAAATCCTAATGGAAAAATTTTTATTCTTACCTTTCATATCTCATCCAATGCCACTAAAAATAATTCATAATTATTTTGCTAGCCTCATTTCCAATTAGCTATCCTAGTAGAAAAATTTATCCACCTGTCAAGTCATATTGTTTCAGTTTCAGGTATTTGCAACTCACATGACTGAAGGAGAAAGACAAAAGGATGTCACCGTAAGCTTCATCTACGGAAAACACTTTCCTTTCGGAAAGTTGCTTCTTGGAGGAGCAGTGTGATTCATGACAAGCAATTTAAAATTTGTGAAAGATTAAAATTCAGAACTCTGTGAGTTTTGAGTCATTAGTAATTGAATGAGTTGAGCCTTCATAATGTATCTAATTAGAAATAAATTATTAAAATATTGATGAGAGCCACTGTTTCTATTTATGTCATTGTACCGTGCCCCAGGAGCCATCGGTGACTAGCTTTACTTTCATAAAAGTAACATCACATGAAAAAGATTTGGGTGTTAGCTCAGATGCTAAGATTCTTTTTTGCCCCACATTGTAGGGGATGTTATTAGAAGCTATAAAATTCTTCTCCCTCTCTTTAAAATGCATGTATGCTCTTCTATGGAGGAGTGTAAGAGCAGAACCAAACATGTAGGAGGGTGATGTATTCTTCATTAAAAATATATCTCACAAAAGATTATAGTTTGTGTGGGAGGGAAATAGCTGCTTGTCTGTTGATTGCATTGTGCTTCTTCCGTATGAGAACTATTTGAGTTTAGGCAGGATCACCTCATTTTGATAATCTGATGACTGCTTCTGCTTGAAGAAGAGGATATAATTTCCAGGCTGCACGCTGATGGGCAACAGTAATTATTCTCTTTTTGGCAGAGCTTAGCATGGAATCTGCTTTGGTATTTTTATAACTACATATGCAAATCTTTTCTTCCAAACCTTTTTTTTTTCTTTCTTCCTCTCTTCATGTGCAGAGCTTTTTGTAAGCATCAAGACTGCATTTCCACAGGTGTAATATCCAATGATATTCATGTATGACCATGTATGAACCTAAGTTAGAGCAGAATCTCACCTTGAAGGGAAGTCTTTTGGTCAAAGCAGATCCTGCATTGTGAGTGGATCCCACTGTACACTTGGTTCCCATGGAGACACTTTTATTACTTATGGATGATCAGAGCCTTTATTTATGTAGTGGGAGTGATTGGTTTATTGGCCTTGGTCAGTGCAGCTGCTGGGGTTTCCTGGTTAACATGTGGTCTTCTGAGTAAGCTTCCTGTTATGTTGCAGGGGGATGATGCAAACCCCAAAACCCACCTAAAACATTGAGGTGACATGATACTTAATTTTACCTTCTTCTAGGTACATTACTCTAGTATTATGTAAGGAAAAAAGAAACCCTCAAAATTATATAAAATCAGGATAATACCTAAATGGCAGTGTTGGGACAGTTGAATGACCCACATAGAAAGCTCATTCTGGGAGGGGGTAAAACTATTTCATTTGGTAAATGGTTCTTCTACTTCATATGTATAATTACTATGTTCACAGCATTGAAGGAATTCCTTAGTTTTATGAATTCTTTGTATTTTACTTGTCATTTTACAGAGGAGCGACCTGAGACCCAATAAAGTGATGGGCTTTACACTCAGAATTACACACTGGTGGACAGCAGCTAAGGGACAGGCACTCCCCATTGGAGATTTCCTGCTGGGGCTTAGGGGCTGGAAGGCTTAGCTCTCATAGGTATGGTGTCAGGAGAGAGGTTGGTGACACTGGGCTCAATCCTCCTGCAGCCCTGCTAACGGTGACAAAACTCTGCTAATTAGCTAGGGCAATGTTTGCAGCTTTAAACGTCTTGTCTTAATCTTCCTGTGACAGAGGTTGCCGGCGTCCTCCGGTGACTGATGCGTGGATCCGCTGTGAGGTCCTCAGATTTCCACAACTAGATGGCATCACTTGAGTCAGCAGGGTAGAGGTTTCTGGTGAATGGTGGCTCGTAGAGGAGTCGAGGAGCTCAGGGCAGACGCAATCACTGTAGACACGATGGATGGAGAGAAATGTATTTCTTGTGGAAATCTTTTATTCTACTCTTTTCACTTAATGTGGAAGAAGATCTATTTTCTATAAAAGGAAGAACCCAGATGCTGTATTTTAGGATACAAATGGTGGGACTCAGGTCCAAGAATTTTCATCAGAAGCATTCTTCTCACTTACTAAAGTTAGATGACGCCATCTGATTGCCTCGGAACGAAGGAACGGACAGGAACGTCCTCTAAGAACCTGTGCAGGGGAATCTTGCTCCATCTTAAATAGGCTGTGGTGACACTCAAGCTTCTCAACATTCACTTGCTGCAGAATTTCATCTGAAAATGACCCCTTTCCAAACCTTTAGATTTTTTTACTGGACATTTAAAAATTCTTGACACGGGGACTTACAGATATTTAAATAAATAATTGCCCACAAGTGCCTCATTTTCTATAAAATTGCAGCCGGACTCGTGTGAACTAGGTAAAGCCATACTGAAAATGGTTTCCTTTTCTTATTTTGGTTAGTTTTATGTGAGTGGAGAGGTGTTCTTAAGGCCACATGGCATAGCCCAGTAAAGAATTTATCTTCCTCCTGAGGGAGTAGGTTTAAGAAAGGTCAGGAATGTATAGCACCAACCATGAGAAAGACCTGTGCCTTTTAACCCTACCTAAAGCGTAAGAGAAAGCCCTCTGTCCTCGAGAAACTTGAGTCTAGTTTGGGGAGAAAATGATGTATGTCCCATGTTTGATCCAAACTGAGGGGTGGAGGCATCAAGGGTGACTGAGGTTTGAGCCCAGTGGCTGAAGAATGGGGGAGGGGTCCTAGTAACAGAAGGCGGAAGCACTGGGGTGAAGACCGATTTGATCTTATAGAACTGCTTTGTCCAGATAGAGATGTGAGGAACCTGTGGCTACGACTGTGGCTTTGAGTTGTGCCTGGATGTTGATGGGAGGGAGAAATCAAGACAGGACCCAGCTATAGGCTGAACTTTGCCCTCAGATGATGTCAGAGTCAAAGCCACATTGGCTGAAGGGGCAGTTTTGGGCCAAGATCTCAGGGAAGTGGGTGTATTTCCCACATTTGTAATGAAGTGCTGAAGCAAAGCTTTCTCTTCTGTATGGAAGACTATCTTCAAGGAAGGGCACCAGGTGTGGAGCCTTTAAGGTGTGGAACACTTGGGCCTCAGGGAGCCTGGACTTTTCAAGGCAGTAATGAGCCTGAGAAAGGGGGCTTCTTTGTCATTAACCTAGGACACGTTGGTGACTGGATCTGATGGCTAAGGCTTGCCTGTCAGTCCCCCGGAGGCTCAGCTGTCCACTGGGAGCATCGGACTCCTCCTTGACCTTTGTTCCTTCTCCCTGGAGTCATTTTTTGGGTGAAGCTTCACCTCCGGGAGCGAGGTTCAAGTTACGGGAGTCTTGACAAAAGTGTTGAATAGGGGTTCTAGTAAGAGTAAGTGTTGAAATGTCTCGACGTTCTCCTGTGTTTGTTGGTGGGAATGGAACTCTGTTGGAGAGAGAACAAAAAGGGAATATAAGGGAGCTGACTTTAGAACCCTGGGAAGTAGTAGTATTTTGGGGACAGGAAGAAAAACAGAATTTAGTAAAGAGGAGCAGTGAGGGGGTAGGTGGAGGGCAAGAGAAAAAAGTAATAGGAGAGGTGGATTATAGAGTTTCCAAATACTGTCACATTTGTCCAATGTATATTGATGGTGCTATATATGCCAGATCCTGTGCTAGCTTCTGCAGATACAACAGTGAACTGGACATCATTCCTGTCCTCAAAGAAGTCCGTGGGGCACTATTGCGTGATCTTTGCTGGTATTTCAGTGTAAGCCAGGGAAACAGAGAAGGCAGCCTGTGGGGTGAGCCAGGTTGGGAGAGGGAAGGTGAAGGGATGGGAGGAGCCTTTGGGATGTCTGACTATACGGGACCCACGGTTGCCAGAACAGCTGAGGTCAGATGGCCTGGGACAGGTGAGATAAGGGATCAGAAGTCAGTGGAGGGCAGAGAGCCTCCTCAGCCTCTGTGAGGAAGTGAAAAACATTTGGAGAAAGGAGTCTGGCATGGGCAAGTGGAGATCGGAGTTTGAGACAGAGGAGGGAGGAGAAGGACCAAGAAGGTCACCTTTGGGATGCTAATGGAGGGCCGAGAGGGCTGAGTGATTGATTTGATTCTGATGGCAGCTCATGTGATATTCCTCTCTAATGTATTATTACACCTGATGCTCAACAACAACAAAAAATCCCCTGCTGTATATTTCAGCTACCACCACCCTAGACGGGTTTTGCTATGTCACACCTAGTCTACTACAGCCTCTTAGATGGTGCTCCTGACTGAAATTACTCTACCTGTGACCAATTGTTGATTCCACTACAATGCTCATTATCTTAAAATACCATTTTTAATAGTTTACTGTGAAGATCTAGGACCTTCACTGGCTACCCACTGTCCACATTTTAAAAGATGTGCTTCTCCATGAAATGGGAAATCTCCATTTTCACAAGAGTTCATAATTTGCCAAGGGCTTTATACATATAACCTTACTGGATTCTTACAAAACCTCTGTGGTGGACAGGACAGATGCTGCTCTTTCCCTAAATCTGTAAATGGTATAAAAGAGGATCAGACAGGTTAAATGACATGCGACACAGTTCATGAAAGGCAGAGCCAGGAATAGAAATCAGACTTTTGAGTTCAAGATGCTTCGTTCCACACCGTGACCTCATCTTGCGTGTGGAGCCCCATCTCCACGATAACCCTGTGGTTTCTGTCATTACAACAATGGGGTAGTCAGTGTGCCTTTGGTTCCAGCAGGAAGCACAGAGGTCTCTCGGCATCCTCACAGTCACTGTTCTATCACTGCTGAGAAGTTGTGATCTCGAGCTGTCAACTGAGACACATTTTCTGGCTGATTTTCCCTTAGATTGGGAAAAGTCTGTCTCCTGCCAGGACATCTGGGGAGGCACAGAAAACACTCTGTACTTCCCTGATGTCATCCTCAGTGCCTGCTTGTCTCATGGGACTTGGAGAGGGTTGTCACTGACTTACAATGGTTTATGGGATGGCCTTTGACCACTGGCAGGACCATCTCTTCCTTCTTTGACTGCTCTCTTCAATAAAGTGTCCCTCTGGAGCACACTTTGCTTTTTCACCCAGAGGAACTAATGGTCTGAAACCTTGTTTAAAAATGCATTCTTGTTTGTTATATTAATGAATGTATAGATTTGTTACCATTTAGACATGAATAGTTCTGGGAAATGCTGTATACAGAAGGAGGCAGAGTTGTGCTTTAAACTACTTGGCAAAATCAGGAACATTTGTTACCAATGCAGTGATTAATGAGTTTGTGTTAACGTGATTTTGGAGTACACTCTGTTTCCATCACTTTCTCATTGTACTGAAGCCAACGTGATTTAGATTTTGACAGTTTGGGGAGGCAGTTTACTGCATCAGAAGTTTAAATGATATAAAAAATATGCCTGACAATTGTCTAGAATGTCAAGAATTGCCTCCACTCCTGTAAAAATCGATGTCGGAAACACATTCATGAGGATCAGTTAAATTATGTCTTGCAGGAGTGCTGCGTTGTGTTGGGGGCTCCACTTTAAGACACAGACACACACACACACACACACACACACACACACACACACACACACACATCATCTGTTTGGAAATTATGACCTGAATCTTCTAAGTTGGGTTTCCATTGATGAAGGGTACATCTTTCCAATGAGAAAAGCTAAGGAAGAATTACTGCAATACTTTTTTGTAAAATACAGTATTTTATAATCCTCGTTGTTTCCCGCCCCCTTGTAATGGTATAGTCCTCCTGGGGACAATGGCATACTTCTCAGGAGGCTAAGATATGTATTTCTTAATTTTTCTAGCACCTTCCATATGTTACAGTTGTAAGAGCAGTAAAGGATTCATCTGCTAAACTCTATATTTTTTCCCCTTTATTTTCTTTAATTTTACCAAAGGTATTGTGATATACAAAATATTGGAAATGAGGTACAGTTTGGACTTGGGTAGTAAAGCATTTCAGGGAGGCAACAAGATGTGTAAATTCTAAATAGTGTTGAATGGAAATATTTCTGAAATGGAATTTCAATTCTGAACTCTTAATATTGTATTCTTTACCTTCTAGGTCATTTTTAAAAGTTTTATTTATTAAAGTACTCATTGGAAATATTGATTTATATTGTGACCTTATATTCTTCATTGGGCTTTAGTTACAATTAGCTGGCCAGCTAATAAAAATTGAGTAACTAAAGTGGACATTCTTGGTTAAAAATAATTAGACGTATATATGCATAGATGTATGTGCTATAAGAGATCGTTAGTGCACCTGTTGGGCTGTACAAGAAGGTAAAAGATGGTTAAGAAGACTAACTTGTATTTCATTTAAAGTATTAGCAAAAATAAAAGAATAATATATGATAGAAGAACAAGAATATGGAAAATTGTCACTTTGTAGATATCTTTTTTAAATTGAAGTATGGTTGGTTTACAATGTTGTGTTCATTTCTGGTGTACAGCATAGTGATTCAGTTATACATTTATATATATACCTTTCCATATTCTTTTCCATTATAGGCAATTACAAGGTATTGACTATAGTTCCCTGTGCTCTACAGTAGGACCTTGTTGTTTATCTATTTTATATACAGTAGTTACTATCTGCAAATCCCAAACTCCCAATTTATCCCTCCACCTCTCCTTTCCCCCCGGTAACCATAAGTCTGTTTTTCTATGTCTGTGAGTCCATTTCTGTTTCGTAAAGAAGTTCATTTGTGTCTTTGTTTTTTTTAGAATCCACATACAAGTGATATTTTGTAGGTATCTTTATGCCATCTTTATATATATATATGTATATTAATTGAAGTACAGTCAGTTTACAGTTGGGTCAGTTTCTGGTGTACAGCATAATGCTTCAGTCATACATGAACATGTTTTTAAAACAGAGGTGTCATGTGACGTATCCTATAATATCCTATCATGGATTCTTCAAAAGCGCTTACTTAGCCTTACTGTATTTCAACACGTATTGCTCTCCTGCCCTGTTACATGACTTTCGGTGTCAGCGACACTCAGTTGAAAGTCTTTCTCACTTGCTGTGGTGCTGTGTGTTCTCTTGAGCTGCCCCTGCGGCCCCTTCACCTCCGTTCTTGCCCCGGCCGACGCAGGCTCTCCTCATGCTGCAGCTGGAGACCACGGCATCTTTCATCTCAAACTGATCTTGTACATGATCTGATTAACTTTATAATAATTTTCTTAGAGCACCCCTTTTTCTGGCTCAGAATTCCTCAGGGGATCTGTATGGTTTACAAGACGAGAGGCAGCTTAGTGTCAAAAAATAGCACAGGAAGTGGAATCCAGAGACTTGCTTTTAAATTGCTGGGTCTGGAAACCTCACTGTCCATCAACACTCCTCAAATGTGTGTATTTCTAACTGTCTCAAGTTCTTCACCTCCCATGCTTCTTGCAAAAGCCAGTGGTCATTCTTTGTCTTCCTATTTTCGGCTCTGAACAGCATTTGGAACAGTTGGCCATCACCTTGCTTAGTGAAATTCTGGCTTCTCCCAGCTTCCCTGACACTACACCTGCGAGGCTTTTCACCTGCCTTGCCTTCTCAGTCTTCTTTGCAGGCCTTCACCCAGGTGTTGTAGCTCCCAGTGGCTCTGTCCTAAATCCATTTATCTTCTTTATCTGAACTCTCTAGCAGATATCGATAGTCGCATGGTTTCAGATATCATCTGTATGCTGGTCATTTTCAAAGTTTTATGTCTATGAATGGATCTTCTTCTAAGTTCCCAACTTAAACACTTCCTCAGTATGTGCTCTTGGCTGCCCCATGGACATACCAAAGTTCAGAAAGTAAAAAAGGAGCTATCAGTGTCCGCCTTCAACAGCTCTGCTCCCCAACTAACTTGGCCCATTTCAGTAAACAGAACCACCATGCCCCGCATTGCTCAGGCCCAAATTCCAGAATTCATCTCATTCCCTCAGGCCTCCCATTCAGTCCAGCAAGTCCTTTGGCTCTCTCTCCAAAGTAAGTGCTGAATAAGAGGTCTTCTTCAGCTCTCCCCTGCTGTAGCCTCGGTTCAGGCCAGCAGCCTCTGGCCTGGCCTGCTGCAAGAGCTCTTAACTCGCTTCCCTGACGCCACAGTCCCCAGAGCAGCCTATCAGGTATAAACTGTATAATGCATTCCCTTGCTACGGAGTCTCCAGTGTATTTTCATTACTCTTGGAATAAAATGCAAGCTTTTCACCGTGCCCTGCAGGGCCCCGCCTTTCTGAGGGCATCTCCCTCTGCACTCTCCATTCCCAATCAGGCTCCACATTTCAGCCTTCATCCTGTTCCCTAAACTTGCTAAGCTGTTCCTGTGTTGGTCCTTGCACTTGCTGTTTTCCCTGCTTGGAATGTTGGGAACCCACATCTTCCGAGGTATGGCTCCTTTTCCCTGTTCGAGTCTCAGTTCCAACGCTACTTCTTTGGATGGGCCATCGGTGACCCAAGATTGAGTGATTTCTTCTCTCCATCTCCAGTTCACCTTATATCACTGTTGTATTCATAGAACTTACCAGAACCTGAAATAATCAATTATCAAATTGTTGATGTGTTGTTTTGTCTGACTCTCTGCACTCTGCACTGTGTGAGGTCAGTGACATTTTGTCACTCCCCTCTGCAGCTCAGTGCCCAGTAAATAGCGCATGGTGGGCTCTTCAGAGCCTTCGTGGACTCATTCCCCGCCTTAAGCCCAGGTCCTTATCTGTTAAGTAGAGGTGTTAGGGCAGGTGACCTCCAAAGCTGTCCTACCTAGACAGTTTTCATTCTTCTCATCTCTCCAGCCCTCTGAGGGTGTCCGCTTGACCTCCTTAATGTCTTGTGAATGGGCCATGTTTATTCAGGTCTTCAGGCCTTGTCTCACTCTCTTCCCTCCTGAGTGTCCTTCCCCTCTTCGGTCCTAGCCAGACGCCTTCAGGGTTTTCCTTCTCCTCCTTTTGTCTGTACCCTTCAGAGAGGAATGTAATTGTTTTATGTGTACACGTATTGCCTGGGTGGTTAGCTCCTAAGCATGGGCCTCTCATGTATAGGTAATTTGAATCCCCACGAGAGCTACTGTGGTGTTAGCGCATAGCCCACCCTCAGTACCTGCCTTATAACTCAGTCTTAAGGGCATGGTGTCCCAAAACATTGCTTTCAGAACAATAAGAATGTTTGGACTCTTTTACTACTTTACATGGAACAAAACAGATTTTTAAAAAGAAACCAAATAGGTGTATCTTTATTAAGCCTAAACTGAAGGAAAAAAAGATCTGAAAATGGAAATTTAGGCTTATGATGATGTGGTATTTTGCAGACATCTGTAATCAGTCTTACCAAAAATGTTCAAAAAAGTATATTCATAGATATTTGAAAGGAGAAATGAATGAGTATTTTTTTTATTAACTCCGGTTAAAGCTTGAGCCTGGTTTTCAGTTTGGTTTGGTTTGTTCAGGTATTAGGAATTTAGAGAAGCTCTATGAAAATATCCCGCCTACACATTTTGAATATCCACTTCCTGCTTATCTTTGGAACAGCTTGGTTCTTTTAATAGCAAATGGCTGAGTGGAGGGGAACCATTTGTAGTGGGTAAATTTTAGTACAGTACGTCCTCCCATTCCAAGCAGAAGTCATGCTAACTGCTCAGGGATTGGTGTAGATATGTTTGCTTTCTGTTGTTGGCCTGAAAACTCAGTATTTTGGAAGGCTGTTACCCGTTTTTATACAAGTAGGAGAATTATTGGTCAACTATAAAAAAATTCAGGAGCTAGGGAACACCTCATCTGTTCTTTTTATAAACATATGATTTATTATGTCCTTTAGAGGCTATTCTGAAAATTTCTGTAAGCTGGGATAGAAGAGCTGGTTTCAGGGAGAATCACAGGTTTGCTTCTTCATTTCACATGTGAACCTAATGCTGTATGATCATGTGTAGACACAAATGGTAAATTCCTCTTAATCCAGAGTGGCTGGAAAATATGTGCTGAAAATTAGGAGTAACCATATATTCCATCCATAGATTAACTGTTTTCAAAGAATTTGGTCACACACACTTGAAGTATTTTAAATTTATTTTTAATAACATAAGAGGCACTTAGTAGCCCATGGTAATCACTGTGTACATCAATTACTGGTGAAGAGTATTATTCTAAATAATGCCTGTGATTGGATTAATCCTTAGACTATCCCAGAATTTGCTGTTTTGCATAAACGGCTTGTTTTCAAGGCATCCATTTCTTTTGGAAAAGTAGAGATGAGAAAAAAAGTCTGCTTCTATAAGTATCTTGTTTGGGGTAAATAACCTTTTTTTTTTTTTTTTTTTACTTCTGGTGAATAGATGCAAAGGATTTCCTAAAGGGTTGTTGTAGTTTTGCATGGAGACCTGGGGGAACACTTGCTGGGTGTACAGCTGAGTGTTGAAGGCGGGTGAATCTTGTTCTGTGTTTACATGCAGCAGCCTTGTGCGTGGTTCGAGCTGTGTGGTGTCTGTAAAAAGGTTTGCTGTGTAATGCCTTAGGATCCCTGTTGCAAAGTCTTCCTCTTAGGGCAGCATTGCTGAGATGAGTGGTGGCAAAACTGTGTCCTGTGGCTGCTGGGGTGACCTGGTTAGATCCTGTGGGGAATTAATACCTACAGAGGTTGGGATTGGTGAGAGTGGAAATACAGAAAAACAGTGGATTTAGGGTGCCTCAATCAAAAAGGGTCGGGAACCATTGGGATAATACATTGAAAAATGTCAAATAGGAAATTTATGAACCAGTAAGAAACCCAATACTGCATGAAATCTTACTGCAACCCTCAAAATTGACCATAAAAGGGCCCTCTTCAGTTTTAGGGAAAGGGTGAATATTTAATTCAGAATATATATTTAGGTAAATCACAATCTTCCTTTAGTTTTGTTTTGGTAGGATGACTTGGACTTTTTCCTTTTTCTTTTAGGTGAAGATGTAAATGTGATAGTCTGTGTTTTTTTTTTATTTGTTTGCTTTTTTCCCTGGTGAGCTCACCGGCTTGTCATCCCCCAGACTCATCAGCAGCTGGTGCTTCACTGAACAGTACTGTGATTTTCACTGTCCATTTGCTTGAACAAAAAAGGAAGGCATCGATTTACATTTTAAAATAGAGTTTGAAAGGTTTTATGAAATCACGGTCCAGGTCCATTTTGATTAATTTTTGCCAGCAGCTGCCCGCACTTGGGCTTTGTTCTTGGTTGGGTCATAACTGTTAAGGGGAGATTGCTGCGTTTTGGAAGTGGTTCCAAAGACTCATTGTTCCAGACATCGGACATCCTTATGTTTTTCAGGTTCTACGGTACTTGGTCTAAAGCAGGTTAATTACTAAACTCTCAGTGAATAATTAACCATTTGACTTGTTCCCAAGTTATAGACTCACTGGGTTAGAAATGATTTCCCAGACTGCTGAAGATAAGAGAAGGTTATTCCTGGTGTCACAATGTCCCCATTGTTACCGACTTGTGTGTATGTGTGAGACACATCAGCTGATACCTACGCACTGGTCCAGCTACTCAATCAAACCACTTCCTGGGGTTTTCTCGGGTAATGGCAGTGATTCAGAAGATACCACAGTAGATTCAGAGGACTGCTCCCTGCCTGTAACCCTGGGCCTGAATGACTGGGAGTTGTTAAATTCAAAAGGAGCATTTTTGTTGCAATATAATTAAATCTGTGGTTCATTTTTGCTCAAAGTTGCATTTCAGTTGAGTTTAGGGTTGCTTGTCTGTGTGCTTTCAACAATATATATTTTAAAGGCCATTTATATTATAGTAGTGGGCTAATGCCTATTTTCCATCACCACTTAAAGTCATGCCTTAGTTGATTGAGTTCCTACTGTGTACAAAATCCTATAAGAGGCCTGAGAGGAGACAGGCAAAGGTAAATCATTCCTGGCAAGGTAGTCATTTGTACTCATTCAAGAGGTGGTAGTAATTAGGACGGTAAGAGATCAAAATGCAGGGGCTAAAAAGGGTGCTCATGTAGACACACAATTTTACTTTTGTAAATAGGTATTTCGGTGATTTTAATTTCTGAATTGATTCACGGTAGTGTGTTCCATAAGGTAAATTTTGTATTTTTAGGATTTAATTTACAATATAAAGATACAGATAGAATTACTTCTATAACCTTTGTTTTATTATTTTCCTTAAAAAAGATAATAAGAATTTTCAAAATTATCTGCAAATCGCAAAATACGCGTTCTTTTCTGGCTCTTCAGAGCTCCAAAATTGCACTTTTTGTCCATGGAGTAAACAAGAACCTTGAGAAGTTACGACAGTGGTTCTGTCCTTGGTTATTTTGACACTTGACTTGCCTTTTTCCTTCAGATCTTCTCCTACCCTCTTGGCTGGCTAATCAGAGCTAATACGATACTGTGTGTGGAAGCATTCTGTAAGCTGGGCGGTATTGTGAATACGCGCATATTATTATTATCATCGTTGTCACTGTTTTCGCGTTATCCCAGCAAACATTCCAGTAAATCATTACTGCCATGTCAGAGATGATTGTGACTGTCTCAGTGGAGAAGCTACTTTCTGCTTGAGCTTAAGAATATGTGGTTCACTGATGAGACCTTGTCCTAGGCAAAATGATGATTTCACTGGTCCTGCTACTGGCATTCTGACTACGATTGTGAGACTGTCAGGGAAAAGAGGTGATGGAGAGGTTATGAAAGGAAAAGATTCATTCTGTTTATATCGTGTGATAATCGGGTTATCTGCACACTGTGAGGCTCACTTTACAAAAACTGACACTTGGTTTTATATGTAACTTTATTCTTAAAATGAGAGGCTGATCTTGGTAGTGGTTAAGGAGTGCAGGTTCTGGAGTTAAATTGTCATGTTTGTCGTCTTGGTTCCTCATTTCTAGCCAGGTGAAAATTGGGCAAGCTCTTTTTGCAGCTAGGGCAGTTTGCACTCAGTCTAGATTAAAAGAGGAAATACAGTTCTGTGTTGTAGTGATGAAGTGTGCCATCTCTTACACTGTTTCAGTCTCTGTTGGATGGACGTTGGTTGAGTTTCATGATACGTCTCTGGAGAGGAAGAGAAAGGGACGGGGAGGGGTGGTTAGAGCAGAGGATGCACTTGGAGGAACAGAGAAGGAAGGTGTGGTGCTGTGGGAGCCCTTCCTAGACACAAACCCACGTGTTTTACAGTGCTTCGCAGTTTACAAAGTACATTTCTTTCTTTCAGTCCTCACAACAACCTCTATTTTATAGAAATGGGAACTGTGGCCAGTGAGGGGCACAGAGAGGTCAGAGGAGCCCAACTCCTTGGGTGTTAATGTCCTTCCAGGACGTGGTCCTCCTCTGTTGTATACAAATGTTTACGTTTGTAGTAACCTTGGTGCTGAATCCCGAAGGAGCAGAGGGTCACATGTTGCCTCAGACTGGGGGGGTTGTGGTATTGATGGGGATCCAGGGGACCTCCTTCTGTGATCCTCAGGCACTACCCCGCAGCTGTTCTGGGCTGGCCTTGCCACTGCGGCTGGACGGTTGTAAGCATCCCCTGTCTCCTCCTGGCTTCTGAGTGAAGGTTGCATTCCTTTCTTTGAAGGGTCATTTCAGATCAGTGTCCTGGGGGAGAGTTTGTCAGTCTTTCCTTTTTGCTAGGAAGGAAGTCAGTGAATACCTGTATTGAGTGGTCAGTCACATGCGATACAAGATTAGTAGTATGAATACACATTAAGCTGTTAGGATAGTGGTATGAGCACACACCTGTTGTTGGGTCACTGTGTTTATCAACTTGACGTTAGTAAGTAGTATTACTAACATACCCAATCTAAAACTTAGTTTGACTTAAGTCTTCTGATTGTGAGTTGATTCAAGTGTACATTTTAAAATGCTAGTTTTTATACAATGTATTTTACTTTTCCTGTGGCTCCAAGATTAAATACAGCTTTAAAAGTTTGATTTTCTCCTCATCTTGGTGGTCCTCTTTGTCATATTAAAAATCAAGTGATCAGAGAAAATTCAGTATACTGCTTCAGAATTTTAAAAACGTTGAGAACAAATTAAAATTGGAAGAACTGTTTCATGCATGCTAATGGGTAGAGATTGAATTGATTCTAATGTTATATTTGAATACATTATTTTTATGAAATCATTTTCTACTCTGAGTAAAAAATTTGTATATAGTTGATACAATATGTTTTTCAAATAAATACATTTGTTTTTATGCATTAAAATTTTGATTAACCATAATACAATTTTTGGGAAGACATTCACTTTATTTTTCAGAGAAGAGGTAGGTAACAGTGACATTTTGTTTTGAAGCAACATCCAGACCAAGTTTTCTCAACCTTGGTACTGCTGACACTTGAGTCTGGACAATGCTTTGTTGTGGCTCGGCTGTTTTGTACATTATTGGATGTGTAGCAGCATCCCTGGCTGCTACCCAGGAGTCACCAATCGTAACCCCTATTCCTCATCTTGACAATCAAAAGTGTCTCCAGACATTGCCACAGGTTCCCGAGAGAGCAAACTTATTCTTGCCTGAGAACCATTGATCTGGGGTTTTCAATATCTATTCAAATATTCTACCTTACTTAAATCTATATCATTCTATCATGTTGGACAGATGTTCAGAATCACATCAAAAAGGAGAAAATACTATATTTATAGAGGCAATAAAGTGTTCTTATCAATTATGAAAAAATAAGATTTTTCTACAGTAGGCATTAAAGTGTTTTTGATTAACTCTCGATTACCATGACAAATCCAGTTTACCAGAGTTCCAAACAATTTGGATTAATATTCTATCTCATTTTCATTCAAAATAGATATAGCCCTTTGACTCTGAATTAATTTATAACAATGACCTGATAATTTTTAACTTCAAATAAATGGAAATAATAGTATGGTTTCCCACGTATTAAATGTTCTGATGAGAACATTCTATATATTCCTTGTTCACATACTGAAAGGTTTAATTGCCTTTACTGCTGGGCATGTGCCTCAATGAAGCAGTTGTGCAAAAAAGGTGATGAAGTTAAGTTTCAGAAATCCCTTTACGGACTTTCTAGTGGATGTTTTAGCATAAGGAGGCAGAGGGATACACCTGGTTATTAACTACGATAGGAATACAGACATTTCACTTGGCCCAGGAATTACACGGCTGCTTTTTAAAATGTGTTTTGCTAGTGATATAACATATTTTTGTTTTTGCGAACCGTGGGCTAAAAGCTTTAGCCAATCAGAAGAAGGAATGGACTGTAGGGCAGAGGGAAGTATTTGTTCCAGTATTATAGTGCATGGCCTCTCGCCATCTTTGATAAAGGACTGAAGTGTTGTGCACCCAAAGTCTGCTACCCTCTTGACCCTTCATCAGTCATCAGCCGGACTGTGAAGTTAAGTGAACTGTAGCTCCGTAGGATTACTGTTGTTTGAGCATTGTGTAACTCTTGAGAACGGAAATTACTGACACAGCAGTCCTGCAATGTGATGTCTTTCTAGTTTTGAGAGTATAGGCATGTTTCCTTTCTGTTGCTGACCTGTGCCAATTAGAGGTATAAAATGATAATATGTAAGATTTGACGGGTTATTCAGATGGGTGACCCTGAGACTGTTGGAGGTTTCTTTTTCTTTTTAGAAATAAGAACATATACAGACATAAGTGACCTAGCCCAAAATTTCAAATGCGATCCTATTGGAATTTTTATTGTCTTAAAACCACTAAGGGTGCATTCCAACTCTTACATGCTACGCCTCCACTACTAATGTATTAATTACCGAAGGCAGGTTTTTGTCCACATGTTTTCTTAGTAACTTATGGCACATACAAATTCTTTCATCACGTATCTTATTTTTTTTCCCCTGACTAGCTTGGGAAGACTTTATAAGAGCTATGTCCAGTATTCACAGCTTTATGTCATCTAATCTCTGTATTTATGCCACATTCTTACACAAGTAGAGTAATGTATCAGCTGCAGCTGTTGCTGACCAAAGCTGTCCCAGAAGTGGGTGGAGGAAGAATCAGAGATGCTGTGTTCAGGTTCTGTGTTTCAAAAGCGTATCTGTTGCAGTCAATCTGCGATGATAACAACTGGCGTGTAGAAGGCAGATAAAGCCAGGTATTTGTTTTATCTTTGACCAAATGTACAGCAGCTTGGATGCCGTAGTGATAAACACCAGTGATAGTTAATAAAAACTGCTGGAGTATATAGATTGTCTGACTTATAAATTAAGAAATCCTCACTAATGTGTAGTAGTCATTAGTTTTGGCTGGAGCCTTTCTTTTATGTTACTAACATAAAGCTTGAATTTTAATAGCAAGCAAAGTTTAAGAAAAGACAAATGAAAATACATAACAGCAAAAGAGTAGAGTGTTTGTTTCCTGACATAATGATGCTTTCTAATTAAATGTATCTTGATTGAAGTAAATATTCACACCAAGGCACACATCCACTTGTTTTTATTGGAACAGTACTAACACCACGCTTACTAGAGCTGGTTAGGAATACTGGAGTCAGCTTATCCCTACCTAAGATTTCTCAGAATCCACTGGACCTCCTCTTTCCCCACCTTCCATCTTTCCCATCTTCCAGTTTACCATGGGGGCAAAGAAGAGAGCTAAAAATCCCCATCAAAAAAATTGTAGCCAGATTTTTACCCCCCCCCCCCCACTTTTTATAAAGACAGTTCAAGGGAAAGACAATTCATTTTTTAACAGAAAGGGATAATTAGCCGTATTGGGCTGCATCTCCTTGCACTTTGGGGTAAAATGATACTCTGATATGGTCAAATCAATTAAGGGAGAGACTTACCTTAAAGATAAGGAGAAAGCCCTTTGCACAGCTTTACATATCAGTCCTGCCAGTAATTCTCCTCTTCATCATTAACATCAAAATACACATTGCGTTTGAGAGCGTCCACATGTTTTCTAATTAACTGATAGCTTATATAGATTCTTAAGGCTACAGGTGCCTTATGAAGATCACCTTCCAGACTAAATAGTTATAGTCTAGAGACTTAATATTAAAGACAGGTGCTTTGATGTGGATACACATGCACTGGACAAAGATAATGAAGGAGTTAGCTCTTACCTAATTCTGAAAGAAAGCTTCATGGCAGAGATGGAATTTCAGGAACTGTTTATTGCTAGAAATATCTGTGACTGGGGTGTGGGGGAAAGGAAGTGCGTGCCAGTGATTATGCTCGGTGACTTATTAATAGCTAACTTCCTCTGTGCCAGGCTGGAGTGCTTTATGCATACAGTCACCCCTCAGTATCCCTGGGGAATTGGTTCCAGGACCCCTGTGGAGACAACATTTGTGAATGTTTAAGTTCCTTATATAAAATGGCATCATATTGGCATATATCCTACACAAATCCTCCTTTATACTTTAAATCACCCCTAGATTACTTATAATACCCACTACATTGTAAATGCTAAGCAAATAGTTGTAAATACAATGTGAATGCCATGTAAATCATTGCCAGTGTGCAGCAAATCCAAGTGTTGCTTTTTGGAACTTTCTGGAATTTTTTTTTTCTATTTGCAGTCCTCCTTTGGTTGAATCCCCGGATGTTGAACCCACAGATGTGGAGGGCCAACAGGATTAAGTTATTTAGTTCTCCAACAGGCTTTTGAGGCAGTTACTGTTAGTATCGCCACCTTCTAGGTGAGGAAACTGAGGCATAAGGAGAATCAATAATGTGCTTAAGGTGCTAGAAGTAATGAGAATCAGAGTATGCCTCTTAACCAATGCACCATACTGTCCATCTAATTTAAGTTCCATCACAGCCTTGCAAACTAGGGTTTTTTTCTCACTTTACACATGAAAGAAACTGAAGTCGAGAGAGGTTACCTTTGTTGAGGTCACCGGTGGCCAATGGCAGAAGAAGGATTTGAACCAAGATCTGACTCTCAAAGGTCTGTGCCCTTTTATTGCAAGAGGAGACCTTCCTAAGAAGGCTCAATAGCCCAATTGACACACAAAAAAATACGGGAGGTCTAACTCCTTGCTGGTAAGGACAGTTAAGGTGATCAGGAAGCCTGTGTAGGTTGTGCATAATTCGTTGTAAGGCAATAGAGTAGTTGTTTACTGAAGCATGAGAAGCCCCTTCTGGTTCAGGTCTCTTACAGAAATTGTCTGTCTCTGTCACCTGCCCGGGTTGTGCTCATTTCACTTGGTGTGCCTCTTTTCCACGCGCTGGGCTGCTCTAGTCCTGTTTATAAATCTTTTAAGTGTGCACATTACAGAAGTAATTAAATTGTCATTATAATTTATAGAATGCCTGAAGTCAGTCATCTAATTAAACTGCAAGAGAAGAGAGGTGGCAGGTTTGTGTGCATTTATTAAGCATTACTGCGTTAATTATTCAGGGACTTTGAAGCAAGTAAAAGAGGAAGAGAATGGTAACACTAGTCTTTAAAAGTTTTTCTATTTCTGCTCTTCTCAGTTCAATAATTTGAGATCCTCACTAGTTAGTACTGTAACTCTCATGTGTTTTGGGGGTAATTTTTAATGAAATTAGGATTTTAATGTTTTTCACTCAGCATTTTCTTATAGTGCTCCTGGCAGCATTAATGTGCACCATCCCACATCCTAACTGAATAAGCAACTGGAAATACAATAGAAAAAAAAAGTTTGAATTCATGGGTTGTATATAGCAGCCCAAAATCTGTCTTGCATTATAAAAATGGTAGCATATTAGATACCTGGAATCATTCAGAGATTTGGTTTTCCCAGAGCAATAGTGACTGTCAAGATGTTTATTTTCTTATTAGGGAATAAAAACCCACCACAACAAAAACCAAAACCAAATAGGCTATAATTAAACTCTTGCTGGAGGAAACTACTTGAAGAGTCTATTTTTCAGTTCCAAGCTCTGGCACATATATATGTATATTTATTACATGAGGTGAGAATTGATAACTTGGATGGGTGTTGCAGGCCGTCAGGAGGTAACTGCAGTTTGTAATGGAATTGGCTGAATTTGTTCTTTTGGGATTCGGGCCTTCAGGAAAAGGAAAACACTGAGAGACATGATCAGGTGCCACCCTTGTGAGTGACAGATTGTGTGCAGTGAACTTTCCCCTCCTTGTATTTAGTATTTTTGGGGGGTGGATTGAACTGAAGGTTGTAATTCCAAAAGAGGCAATCTTAAAAAGAAAAGGCAATAGAGAACAGAATAAAGGCATTTAATTGACCTGTATAATAGCAAATGTAGATGCCTAGAAGTTACTAGGTGCTCAAAAAACTCCTGGATAAACAAGTGTCATGTGTAAAGATTCCAGTTTCTTTGCCCCTCTTTATGCATATGTAATCCTCAACTTGTAAACTATTTTCTTGGGTAGAATTTATTTTTCTTTGCTGAGTCACAAAAGCTGAGTTGACCTGTAACGCACTTGAAGTGTTAGTAATGATTAAGGAGTTACATACCAGGGTGTCAGCTTCTCTGCAAAAATGCATTCTGAGTGATACTGGAGAACATAGCTCTTTCTGCTCTTGTGGGGGCAGGATCTCTTCTACTCCTGATTTCTTGGCTACTCTTAGAGTTCTTGGTTAAAGAGATTGGGGTGGCTCCTGCTGACACTCTTGTAGCCTGGAGAGTGGGGGAGAAAGCCAGTGGAGGTTGGTTCTAGTTTCAGGCTGCAGGACTAGGGGGAGAGGGAGGCAAAAGAGGGACATCCTCAGTGCAGGTAGCAGAGAGGAAGGGATCCCCTACAGCCCTTCCGCTGGTCTGCCTGCTACTGGGTGGACTTTCCAATGGAAGAGCTAACGGTAAATCATGATGTACTTTTAATTTGAAAATTGCCAACACATATATATCCTTTTAATACAATCTTCATTAATAGCAGTATAAACATTTTTCCATACTGGAACAAAAGCTACATAAAATAAAAAGGATGAGATTTAAATAAAGATTTTGCTTATAAATGTGTTTTAGGGACCTGTGGACTATAAATATTCCTTGAATCAGTGCTCAGTGGAATGTGAGCTTTTCCATAGAAAGATATGCATCTTATTCCTAATAAGATCCTAGTACTTGTCCCAGAATTTGATAAATTGCAGGCCCTCAAAATGTGTAACATGTAAAAGCACAGTTAGATGAAGATAGATCAAAGTATTATGAAAACCTTGATTTGATATTTTTCATCTACTTTAAATATGGCATGACATTTACTGTTGCATTTGACCTCTTTGGGGAAAGACTTTTTCAATTGATTTTTATTTCCTCTTTACTTCTAAGAACTCAATTAAATTTGTAGAAGGATTCATAACTTGATATTTTCCAGGCACTATTCTTTAGAAATATTTTGTAATATTATATCTTATCTGCTTTTTGATTTTCCAGAAAGCAATATTTTAGAAAAGCTTTTATGCATAGTAACTATTATTAGCCATTAATAACCTAAAGAAGTTAATTCAGAATTTCCAAAAAGATCTTAGGTTTTAAAATAAAAATAGTGTATGTGTTAATGTCAGGAACATTGACAAGGCTGAGGAAAAGATTTGGCCTGTATTTGGAATTTATATTAAAGAAACCCAAACTACTAGAATTCAGAGTTTATTTATATGTATAGTTCCACTATCTGTGGTTTCATATTAAGTTTTGTGGTATATTATATATGGAGCTATGAGACAGAGAATTTATAAGAAAAACAGAATCAAATCTGTTTTTGCCATTTTTATGTATTTCATTTGCTACAGTAGCAGATCTATTATTCGATGTATTTTTTTCAACTGTTGAAAGTATTAAAATTGAGGAAGAAGTGGCACTGTTCTTTCACATCTGGACTCTAGTACAATAAATTTGTTTCATGCTTTCTTGTAATTATGTTAGTCAAACATATGTTTCAATTATTAGTGTTTCGTCTCTGTTATGGGGATTTGTATAGTGGGAAAGGAGAACGGCTAGAAAGATTCAGCTATGAAATGCTGATAACAGAGTCTTGTAGAGATTGCTGGTCTGATGTGCTTCCTTCAATTGATAAACCTAAAATTTCCTGGGAAAACTTTCAAGTAACATAGTAAAAGTCTAAATGCTGTTTCATTGTTGTCGTTGTTGGTTTTAATCATTGCAGAGCTCAGGAGCTCTCACCTCTTCCCCCACCTTCCTGCAGCTGTCCAGAATAACCATCTGCTCTTGCAGGTGGACCGAACTCTTAATCTGCAGTAAGGCTGTCACACTGTCTGGTCTGCTTACTTCCCATTTCTTTCCTAGGATTCCACTTTGAAATGGAATTCTTTTCTAAATAGAAGTTCCATACACTGAATTTTATCTGTTTATAATTTGAAAGTGTGGGGCTGACAGCTTGGAACCTAAGATGACATAAAGTTGTTCAGAGGAAAAGTCTCATTTCAAGAGCATTTATTGATGACTTGGAAAGAAAGCCAAAACAGATCTTCTTGTTTTTGGAATATTAAAATTTTAGCATCAGCACAACTGCAAAATGTGTGTGTGTGTGTCTTTTACAAATTCCTACTCCTTGTGTGGTGCTATTCTACTTTATCCAAGGGCACTTCCAAGAAGCAATAGATTTATTTTGTTAGGCTGGTCATGTTGCTCATAGCTCATCAAATGTTATTGCCTTAGGTCTTTTATTTTTAAAAGGCCTTCCTTTTATTTATTTTTTTTCTATGCAGAAACTATGGTGTATTCATCTCAAGCCTGTAATACATTTATTAGAGCTCACCATTATTAGTAAATTGCCTCTTACTGATCGATCTGTGAGTATTAACACTGGGGAAGGCCATTCTAATCGATCTGTCAGTGAACAGGGAAAGACTTCGCTGCTTCATAATAAAATACAACAATGATCATGTTTATTTCCAAACGTACAGAAGCAAAGAGGCTTTGTTATTCCAGCCATCATCTTCCTTTGTGAATGCCCTTCAGCATTTGAATATGCTGTTTGTACTGCTTTCATTTGTCACTTGGTATGTGACTCTGTTGGGGTGTTTTTCAGTTGTGATCTGAGGCACTACCAGCTAAGTAGATTTTTCACTTCCTTGAAAATCGGTCCAAGTCTTCTATGAAATGGTGGTTGACTTAACTTCTGTTTCTCTTTTATTTTTCCCATAGTTAAATGAAGCATCTAGGAATCAGGAGGATTCGCCTCATTTTTAAAAGTCTATTTATTACTTAGACAAGTTGCAAAATTTGTTAGGACTCAGGCCTTCCACCAGGGTTAGTAGAGACAGTAATGGGTAGCTGGTGGAACTTTGTGATATGAGTGTACATATAAGTAATTTAAAAAAAAAATCTTGAAGCAGATGATAAGTACTATAAATTTACTTCCCTCACATCGGGAGCTCATTTAAATTTTTATCCCCTTCGTTCTTCTTAACATTAGTGGGAATCACGAATTTAAGCATATATATATTTAAGCATAATTGTGGCTCAGAGTTTTTCTTATCCCTTTTACAGTTCAGAAAAATTAGAAGGTCTGAGAGGGACTTGTAAGGACAGGAAAAAATGTTTACACTTTCCCTATTGTGAAGTTTAGCCAAAACGAAGAATTTGATTTTGGTTAGAATTCTTCCCTTTCAGTGACTTTCAAAAGGATATTACCTCAGCTTCTTGCTTAGCAGGACAGCAGTAAACATTTTATTTTCAACTTCCTTTAAAAAAAATTCTTTCTCTGGTCCTTGTTTTGATAAGTGTATGTGGATTAAGTCTCATTGCCTTGCCTTTGAGCGGATGCCGTTGGCTGAGAAAATGCCACAGACTTTTCTAGTAGTGACCAAAAGTTGTAGTAGCAGTAAAAGAAAAAAAAATTACAGGCAGAAGCTGCATTTTACTCCTTGCTCTTTTTCTGCAGTGTCTACATGATCCCTGGCCCTGAAGCAGGCACTCCCGGATGATTCATTTAACAACATTCAGCAGATGTTTTTTTGAGCACCTGTTATGTGCTAGGTGCTCAGCACAGTTTCCACTCCAGGGGCTCTGGTTTTATGAGAAAGGCAGATGTAAACAACCTCAGTACCATGATGAGGGTGTCCACAGAGGCCGGCACAGAAGGCGGGAGGTTGTCAGTGACAGTGGAAGTAAAGGGGCACTCATTTTGAGCAAATATTAATCAATCACCTGCTGTTTTCTAGGCACTATTTAAGGTGTTGGGGCTACACAGAATAAGCAAAACAATATTGCCTCCCCTGAAAAGCTTCTGTCCTAGTGTGGGGGACAGATATACGTCAACCTTCCTAGCATGTGTGTGTGAATGTGTGTGTGTCTGAATTGGGTCAGGAGAGGGGAAAGTATGGATGGAAGTGACATTGGAGCAGGGATCTGATGGGATCAGGCAGAAGCAACAGCTGCCCTTGTGATAGTGTGGGCTGCATAATGTACTTAGAACTCCCCTTGAAAGAAAGGAATTAACATTTCAAAGTGAGGAAGGGGAATCGCTGAGTATAAATGAGATGATCTATCAGGCAAGGCACTTGACGCTCTGTGCCGTGTGCTGGCCACCAGGTTCCGTCCCTTGGGTTTGGTCACCCTGGACATGCCATTGGCTGGCTCCTGGTCCTGGGCATAGCTGTGGAGTCAGGGTGTTGCCCCAGCCCAGGCTGAGATCTCCTTCTAGAGGGACGCCCCCCTTCCTCCCTAGGCCTGACGCTCAGCTCTCCCTCCCATCCGCAGGCCTTGGCACAAGGGAGGCCCTGGGCTTGGATGGGACACATCTGACCTAAAATTAAACCTGGAGCTATAATATATATAAAAAAAAAAGCCCATGATTAGGTGTTTACAGCACGGAATCTTCAACAATTAAAGAGAAAAGGTGTGGGTGGGGTGAAAAATAGCAATACCCACACTCTGAAGTTTTTGAGAAAAACAGGAAACTAGTCTTTTTTAACCAGCGATGCCCAGAACTGGTTATTGCAAAGAGGGTTGTTTTTCTAATGCATTGTGGTCAGTGCAGCTGTGCCAGAAGTACATTTCTGCTCATTATGACAGCCGTCTGTGGATTTCTTTAGCTGACAAACCTATAGACAGGCAAGCATAATTATCAGTGGTAACCTGGTCATTATGGCCGGATGGTGCTTGGAAAACAATTTGCACAAGTCCTGAAAGCCCGTGAGAACACAGAAAATAAGAGCGTTTGGCCAACATGCAGCTATTTCCGGGAGCTGTGAATGACCCAGACCTGTGAGCCATACAATAGCTTATTGTGGAAGGACTGTTTGAATTCTCTCTTTATCGGGATTTTTTTTCATGTTGACAGACAGCATTTGATGGCAAGTGACAATATTTTTTCTAATTTGCTGATTAACTCAAGCTCCACTTTCTAACAGTGTTTTAGACCTTTTTATTTTTTGCTTATATTTACTGGTTGCTGGCAATTAGATAATGATTTGAAAAGAGAAACTGTCAAGGTCACAGAGATGTTGTCTCTTGTTCGCAGAACCCCACAAAGGCACCATTGCTGCTGCATTTGTGAAATGAGGAAAATGATTACAGGAGGGACTTTATGGGCAATTATGGATTAGGTTTCTGTTCTTTTGAATAAGGTAAAATGCTTTAGAACCAAATTGAAAGAGAGCAACTGCCTTTATCTGCACTGTATTCATATCCGGAAGACCAGGTTAATACAAACTAGTCACTGAGGTTTCCCCTTCACTTCCTGTGTGGGTTCAGTGTAATCGGGGAGCCCCTCTAAACCAGAGCACTCCCTTGCAGGCCACATCTTTGTGCACGTGGAGATGTCATCTTTTTAAGGACAAAAAAGGGGCATTAGACTTCTGGAAGTTAAGTCATATAACCCAGATTTCATTGCTTATTGCATTTTATGGTCTCCAAGCTAAGCGTTGGTCTGTGCGTTGAAGGATTTACGCCTGTCTGTTTGTATCAGACTTTACAGTTATCTCTTTAATAAGTAAATTACTCACGCTTCTCTCTTGTGAAGCTTGTTTGCAGTGCTTGATCCAGGCCGTGTGCCTGGGCTTAGCAATGCCCCTTGTCCAGCAACTGCCCGGACTGCTCCAAAAAAGGCAGTCATTACTGCTATTGATTTTTGTAGCATGTTGGTCGTGGTAGAGTTATTTGCAATGAAAGGGAAGTTGACTCCTTGCATCTGCCTTTTTGTTTCACCACAAAAGTGCTCTCCATTGAGGCTTCCGTCTCTTGGTGGCAGTAACAGGACTCAAAGGGGATTCTTTTCACTCCTTTTTCGGGGGATGGTTTGGACAGCAGTAGGTGGCACTGGGGAGGGGGTGTGAAGGTCACCCTATTTTTAACCCCTTGCTATGTGTTTCTTAGTGAAATGAGATGAGAGGACCTGCCGTTTCCCCCTTACCAGCATGTGGCAAAAAGTAATGAGCCAACGGTTGTCAAGTGCTCTCAAATGCAGGTGACAGATGTTTTAAAAAGTAACAACTCTCACTGGAAAAACAAACAAACAGAAAAACCCAACAGATAAACCAGCAAATAAACATGTTTTCTGGGAATGCCTCCTATTTCAAACACATATTGAAATACGGGTTTTTAGCTGGGAAAACATAGCCCTGGGAAGTTGTGATAATGTTGAATTGGCAGAAAAATGGATTTTTTTTACTTTCCCTTCTTCTTCTTGGATATCTCCCTAGCATGGTGTATTTTTAATATATTTTTATGTTCAGATACTTTAAATCTTGAGGGCTAGAAATATAATCTTTTACTTTTCATACTTGGTAAAGCCTGAGTCTGTCTTTGACAATATTACTTTTAAATAGTCATGCTAAGGCACATGAACAGAAGCAGCACAGAGCGGGAATCTCAGGGGGGAGACGGGGGGGAAATGGGCTGCATTCCTGCAGTAGAGCAATGAATGAAAACAATTCCCGGAGACCAGGCAGCGACGCTGAGCGGTCCCCGAGAACTAGTTTGGGGTCTCTACCAAATGGTTAGTAATATGTGAAGTATGTGTTTATTAACAGCTCCTCAAATTCCTATTGCTGTCGCCCTCCCATTTTGTGTTCACTGGGGACTGTTATTACAAAGACACAGTTACAAACGCACCGTACTCTTCTGTCCTTCCTAATGGGAAGGTGGTGCTCGGGAGCTGATGCCTATCTGTGCAGGAGGCTGTGGCTGACGGGCCGGCTTGTAATGATTAGCTCTTTCCCGGATGTGCACACATGGAGATGGCCCCTTGATTTCTCACTGTCATCATTCCTAACATAGCCTGGAGCCAAACTGAGACTCACTCCGTCAAGCTTGGGGCCGAAACTTTTCCCTCGTGGGGACTGCTTACTGCCCGGTGGTTCATCTGCTGCGTTCACAGGCATCCCGCGCTTGGAGCCTTCGTGGTGAAGGGTTTCACAGAGTGGCTTTACCTCCTCTCTTTGGAGTAGCCCCTCTTCTCATAACTATCTGGGAAGAAAACCATCATGGTGGTGAGAATTGGAGAGGAGGTTGGAGAGGACTAAATCAAACTCTTTCTATTCTTTGTTGAAAACAGAGAGGGCCAGAAAGAGTTAGTTACATTCCTCGCCTGGTTTGTGGAACTCTCTGTGCCCTGATTAGTGGCTCCACTTTCCTTCTTTTTCACACAGGCAGCCCCAGAAGGCTTTCCCTGGGGGAGAGGATTGCTTTAACACTGGTGAGCTGTGAGCATTTCAGGAACTAGCTGATGCTCCTGGGTTGTCATTGGATGCTTGAGGAGGAATACAGCTACTCTTTATGGAAATGCTTCAGAAGTAGGAGGTGGCATTGATGGCAGGGTTTACATTCACACAGGAGCTTGCCCAGTGCGCTGCTCTAGAAACCTGCAGCGTCATCCCCATGATGTCAGGTTCTTGCCATCCCCTTGCCCCCATCTTCTGGAAGTTTGACTCTCTTGACTTAATGACTTCAATGAAAAAACAGATGTCATTCTTTGTAATGCTAAATAGCACTATTGGTTGTCTGCAGAATTTCTCTTAGTTGAGTACGATCTTCACAGTGGAGTTTGAGTGATAGTGCAGTTGGCAGGATTTGCATTATAATCCCTTGCTTAAACACATCAGGAACACAGTTCCACATGTGACATGAAGTTACCAGAGCACAAAATTTAAAGGGTTTCTCCATTTTGGCGCTGTTGATGTTAGAGGGTGGATAATTCTTTGCTGTGGGCAGCTCTCCTGTGCATTGTAGGATATTTTCCAGCATCCCTGGATGACAATATAGTACCTCCTTCCTGATCATGACCACCAGAAACAACCCCAGACATGGGCCAGCATCCCTTAAGGGACAGAATCACCCTGGTTGAGAACCACTGTAGGCTAACAATAAATCAGAGGAGGATTGCACATCTACAGCCTGAAGCGGATTATCATTAACAGCAGCATACAGCATGACTGTAACAAGCCAGAGTAAGAAAGTAAGGATTGAGAGGGTTAAATTACTAAATAACTAACATTCCTAGGCAGTGACGGAGCTGAATAGCAACCTAAACTCCGGGGCTTCCCCTGCTGGCTTGTGGCAGGAATTCCCTTTCTCTTCCTCTTGCCCTCAACTTTAGGGCATTCCCTTTTCACTACTGCCCTAGCTTCCAATTCACTTATTTCTGCACCCTCCTTCCTCTTCCACCCCTCTGCCCTGCCTGTTGCCACCAGGGACTGGTCCATCACTGCTTTCTTTGCAAAAGCGCAGACCTGCTGGGGTCTTCCTGCTGATGCCCCGACCCATCACTCTGATCCTGGGGACCGTGCCTTGCTATTCTTACCTCATTATTTACTTCTTAGAGTTCTACCTAGACTTTTATGGCTCAGGTAAGAAAAGGTGAGGAGCAGTTTCATATCCTATAGATGCAAGTCCTCCGTGTGATTGTTTTTTCTAATAGAAGTTCTGCCATATAAGGGGAGTGGGCCCTGGAGTCCTCTTATTACATTGCCTGAGGCTAATTCTTGTCAGGTTACATAAACTTTTGAAGGCTAGCCTGGGATGCCAACCACTGTTTGTGACACTGGTTCCAGAGGGACACATTCCAAATTTCAAATAGTAGGTTTAAAAGCAAACTTTTAGAACACAACTTACTTTAAGTGGGAACCGCTTTGGCAGGTTAGAAGATGGGATGTAATAGTTCAACTCGCACCTGTTTCAAGTAAGTTCTTCCCCCAAATCTCAAGAAGACCCTTAAGTAGGCAGCTCAAACGCTCCCTTCCACTGGGACTGAACCTTCCAACCCTGAGCCCCAGCTGGACCATCCACGGTTTGTGTCTCTGATACGGAAAAAACAGGCATCTGGCAATCTCCTTGGATTCCATTTGGACTCTGCCAAGTGTACTTAGGCTGCCAGAGTTGGCCAAAAGAGGAAAAGAAGAACACTTTAATCTATAGGTTGAGATACAAACTGAAGGCAATCAATAAGAAAACAACTGAAATCTTAGCAGATCTAGACATAGTAAGAGAAAGATATATGCTGTATAAATATGCAATTAAATTAGAAGAGTTTAGATCAATTAAAAGACAAGTACAAAAAATACTTTTTGTTTCTACACCAAATAATGTTTACATCAAATTTGTCAAAGATAGGAATGTTTATCATTTTAGACTAGAAAGATACAATGGAGAAGACTGCTACTCCAAGACTTGAAAGGGTCTTCCAGTTCTTACAATCCTATTAGTTTTTTTCCCATTCCTTCTAAATTTGTCAAATTGCACACATTAATATGTTAGACCAAGTGATAAATTTTTGCAAGCTAGAATAAGAGAATGGTGGCCAATGACTTCTTTGCGGAAATTTCTAAAATATCTGTGCTGATGATTTTCCAATTGGATTCAGGGTGACCTGGACCATCTAGCAGTTCTGGAAAAATGTGTAGTTGTGGTGGATTTAATATAGATCTGTTTCAGTCACCTCTAAATTTCAGGCTTCTGATCATGACAGGAGGAATGCTTAGATCCCAGATTTTAAATAGTGTACATTTAGTAAAGAGCTGCCTTCCTCCAATACTATTACATAACTTTCTGATTACATAGCATGCCTTTTGTTTGGGATTTACACAGTAACAATCTGTTTTGAATGTCTGTCCTTTACCAACCCCTAAGTTCCATGAGGACAAGAACCATGGCTTTGGGAGTACATAATTGTTTGTTGAATGAGTAATTGAATAAATGAGGGGGAGAAAAGTTCATCATGAACATTTTACAAGAAAAGCATAGTGCTTTTTTTAAATAGAAAGGTAAAATAAAGATATTTCCCAATAATGAAATTAAAACAAAATTTAAAAGAATATCATGTAGTGAAGTTTTGTTTCCTTTTTGGAAATTGATGGCTTTTATTGAAGAATAAAGAAATATTTGCATTTTTTGGAGAAGGAGAGCATAGCATGCCCTCCAAAATTAATCTAGTGGAACATGGGTGTATAAAGCCCTCCAAAGCCATCAATTTTAGTCTTACTTTATAGTAATAAACACCTTTTAGGGCCAAAGTAAATTAGGACAGTGACCTGGGTAAAAGAGTACTCTTGAGCTGTATAAGAAATATTTGGTTTTGTTGCCGAATTTAGAGCAATGACCTTCATTCTAAGTGTGAAAGCATTCTGTCGTTGTATATAGACCTGGTTGACCCATCTGGAACTCTGTTGCCATGTGGTTCAGTTGTACTAGTGTAGAAAGTGAGTAATCAGGAATGGCTTAATATATTAAGCTTTCTTTGGTTTGGCACTCATGGTCCATTTGCCAGATCAAAATCATGAGTGGAACTGAAAATTGAGTGCAGGTAACTGCAGGATAGTTGAATTTCTTCAACCCAAGAATCTTTTTATATTGCCACTGTGTGTATCTTTTCAAGAGCACTGGTTTAACGTCAGCCTCACTGGATTAAAAAAGCCATTTTCAGCACTTACTGTGAGGCTATGGACAAATTTCTTAAACTCTTGGGGCCTTAAATCCTCTGTAAGGGAGGTAATAATGGTACCTGCCTCATAAAAGATTTAATGAAAAAATACACATACATCACTTAGCACATTGCTGAAATACAAGGACTAAGTAAATGTCGATTGTTTATATCCCTCTATGTGATGATTGTTTCTATTACTATTTCTACATCTTTCATTTTCTTAATGTTTTCAGCAGTCAGCCCAAACTTTCAAGCTTCCTTTTTAATGGAAATCAGAGTAGTCTAAACAGAGCTTAGGCTGCCAGAACTATCTGCTACCTCTTATAAAGAAATAAGATAATGCTTGGTGTGTGTGTATGTCTCTATATGAAAGAACTACAATCCTTGAGTCTTGCCAGACTGAGGATAGGTAGATCTCTCTCTTGGCTGGGAGCCAAATCCTATTACCAGGCCTTACTTATTTCAGACCTGATACAGATGCTTCCTCTGGGTGATTTTTTTTTCCTCCTCTCTTATTCGAAACATAAAGACCAAGGGAGTTGGAAAGCTGTAAATTAAACTTACAAAAGAAGTACAAAAGTGCCTCTATTTTTTTAAATTTCCCAGAAATGGACTTTATAAGTCATTATCAGAGTTCTAAAGGGGCCCTTTTTTTTCTGAATTTTTCATCACATGAATAAAACTGGGTTTTCAGTTATAATCATGCAACACAAACCATCACACGAAAACTAACATTTTTACCTTGGTATGATTTCTTGTTTACTCTTTTCAGTATTTCTTTGTCATGTAGAAACTGGCAGGGGGAGAATCACTGAGGGACATGACCCCAGACTGAGCAGAATGAGTCAGTCTTTAAGAGCTAAGAGTGTGACAAGTCAGTGGACCCTTTAGAGGCCTCTTCTGAAATTCTCCTGGTCCACTCACTGGTAACTTATAATTGCCAGGTTTAGGAATTGCCTCCTCTTTGTCGCCAACAAGTTCTTTCATCTTGCAAAATTTAAATTTGGTTTTGGTAATTCCCAGTGGAAGTTGTTATTATTGCATGGAGTTAAAACCTGTTTTAAAATAAATAACTTAAGGGGACGATCTGTAATGTTTTGTTCCATTTGAAAGTTCTATGGTCGAAGTTTTACCTTTGCTTTTTAGTACTTTTAAGATTTTTCTGGTTTTGTGTGATTTCTTACAAATTCCTTCTTGTTCCCCAAATCAATAAATTAATATTAGTAGTTCATTAATGTTGAAAATTTGAAATTTTACTTTAACACCATCAGGTTTTAATTATGTCTCTACACTGTGGCTAAAATTTAATCCACTAAAATCTTGTTAGAACATTTTTTATTTTCAGGGCTGTAGCTTTTTAATGGTCTCTCAGCTTGGAAAATTAAACATGCTCAAATATCTTCCATTTTGAAAGTAAACAAACAAGCAAACTAAAACCAATAATCCTAATGGCTTTTCTAGCTTCCACATTACCTTTCTCAACTGCATCCCAGTTTTGACCATCCGCTTTAGAAAGAAATCTCAGTAACCGCTTAATTTTGAAATTCAGTGAAATCTTTTAGGTTTTTGACTTATTTGACCTATTGTTGATTTACATTTGATACTTTACCATTTAATTTTTCCTCTACCTGGCCCTGTAATGCTGTGACCTGTTACCCACCTCTGTTCTCAGCTGCTTCCCACACTCCCCAGCCTTCGTGGCTTTCCCCAAAGTGCTGCCTGTAGGCCTCTTTCTTGCTGTAGCTTCCCAAACTGTTGACCCAGGCGTGTTGTTTCAAGTAGTGCCCTAGATGCTGCCGATGCTAATGGCCTTCCAAACTGGGCTTTTTTAAAAATTGAATTTTAGTTGATTTACAATGTTGTGTTAGTTTCTGGTGTACAGCATAGTGATTCAGTTATATCTGTGTATATATATATATTTTTTTTTCCATTATAGGTTATTACAAGATATTGAATGTTGTTCCCTGTGCTATACAGTAGGACCTTGATGTTTATCTGTTTTATATGTACTAGTTTGTATCTGCTAATCCCATGGGTTTTATATGTATATGTCCAGCTGTCTGCCTAGACATTTCTACCTGAATGTTTCTAAAGCACCTCCAACCTAGTAGGGTCTAAAACCAAAGAGACTCTGTGTGTCGTTACTTGCACTACAGTGCTTTCATCCTACCTATGGCAGGTGTTTGATGAGGGCAGAGAGCACATTTGTGTCACTTCTGGAGCAGCACAGTGCCTGGTGTGAGGTAGGCACTTAGTAAATGATTGTTGACTATGTTAACAGATGGCAGGAACAGCAAATTATAGATACTGAAATAAGAAGCAAAATTTTTATTTCACCAGGCAGAAAAGCTTGTAAGTGGTTAGATATGAAAAATATATTTTCTTGTAGTTTCATAGAGAATGAAACCATCAGCTTTGTTGATTAGATGTAGCTCTTAGGACTTGGGAAGAGAAGCCTATGTTTCCTTACTAGACTCATGGTTGACCCGGTGCTTGCGGTTGGTTTGAATGGAGACTTATTCATGGAGTCCTGGTAGCAGGTGCCGTTTTTTTGAGTGGCTTTTCCAACAATTTCAAAAAGCATCTCAGTGGACAGAGCAGAGCTCAACTGTCTGCTGGGAGAACATTTAGGTGTAATTGTTTCCTCGATGTACTTCCTCTCCGCTGACTCTCCATTCCAAAATGGGGCTCTGTGGGTCAGGATATGGGCACGATATGTAGGCTTCTGTTTACTTAGGCAGAAAGCAGTGAAAAAAAAATCATGATTTAATTTACAGAGTGATGGCCCCTGCTCCGTCCTCCCCTCCCTGCCCCCTGTGTACACACAGATAAGATTGTCTATCTGGGTGTACTAGTCATGCTCATTTAAAATCATCTCTAACTTTACTAATATTAAGTTTATCATTTGGTACCAGTAGCTTCGTTACATTGCATTGAAGGAATATTAGAAAAAGTTTGTTCTTGGAATCTGTATGTGGTTGGGAACAGCTTCTAACTGAATGGAATAGGTATTAATGGATTAATCCGTGTTAATTTTAAAGATAAGAGGTCTTAGCAGTGAAGACTCACCTCTGACCATCCTGTATTTAAGATTAGGTTCTCTGCACTGTGATAGTGGACCACTGCAGAATTATGTTATGTAACCATTTCCCTTTTGGCATTCATAAAAACAAGAAACAGGTTTTCAGAGGTCATCCCACATGGAGCAACAGTTTTAAATACATGAATAAAAATTCCGTTTGGCTTTTTAAATACTTCTCATAGATTTGTAGTTTTGTTGTATTTTGTAGTCTTTTACTGGTCTGGTAGTGTTTTATGAGGAACAACAAACAAAACATCCTGTTTTTATAACATTCAGCACAAATCCCAGTGGAATTATTACAGAAATAGCAAAGGTTCTTCCTATATCAGTTAACAGTTTTTTTTTTTAATTCCATTATTTAATGTTTCTCTTCAAAGTCTTAGAAGTGTAACTAAAACAAGATTGATTTGTGTCCCCAGGCTCTGAAGTCCTGCTAAGTGTTAATTGTCCAGGGTTTTTATATAGTGTTTGAAGAAAAACGGAGAAAATGTAGGGCCTGACCCACTACCATCGTGATGGCGACCATTTTAAACTGCAAATATTTGTAAAACTCTTTTTCGTCCTTTTTTTTCCTTTTCCATTTTATGGTTCCATCCTTTAGAAATTCCACAGGATTCCCTTAAGTGTTTGCTTAAGTTAAAATAATTTAAAATTGAATAGAGAAGATATTTTTAAAAGGTTGTAATATGGCTCTAGGACTGGTGAAAAGAGCCAGCATGATGATTCAGAAGCTGAAAAATCTCCATCTTACGCAATCAAGTAAAACTCTGTACCTTGGCCTTCCCCACACTGGACTAGCAAGGAGTTGGGAGTTACTCCGCCCCCAGCATGCCACTGCGGGTGACACGCTGGGCTGTGACAAGCTACAGCCTCGGTGGAGCTTGTGCTGCTGGGAGGGTGACCCTGATGTGCAGGGTGGATTTGAGCTGAGTGACCTCAACTCATGTTCATTTACTCTGAAAGGAAAACCCACAAGGCCTTCTGTGTTCTAAGGAGCATTTGTGCAAGTGCGGGTTCTTGTGATGGTGCCCAGTCATTCCAACAGCCTGCGTGCGCCATGTTTCCCTGCGATGCTTGCTGCCTTGAAAGGGGCTGTAGTCGTTCACAGCATTTATCCTGGTCCTTAGGAATCACACTTTCAGACTATGGGAGGGACAGTTGATTAATTTTTCTTTCACTCTCTTACAGATGTTTTTTCCCTTACTTTGTTTTCTGTATGTTTTTTTATGCCAAAAGCTGTAAAATAAAGTGAGGCGGATGGAAGCTAATTCCTGAACTAATTCCATCTCTGTTGAGCAAGCAGGGTAAAAGTTTCCTGGTAGGACCTCCTAGGTGCAAGAGCTGAGTCATCTTTGTGACTGAATTCCATGCCTCACCTTAAGTTCTTGTTACTCAGAATGAGACTATGCCAGTGTCCTGTCAAATAAATGAAACCGTCAGGTTCTAATTAACGTGCAGGGCTTCTCTAATTAAACAGAATTGATGGGAAATATCTGGGAGGATATTAGCAATGGAACAGTGATGTTTGCATTTAAATGATCTTAATTACCCCTTGGACTTAATGTCCTATTAAGATGGACGGGAGAATGTCACATCTCACTTAGCCCTATTGTTTTGGACAGTGGCTGCGAGCTGAAAAGGACCAGAGTGCATTAACTTGCATTGTGGTGTCTGCTTTTGCAGACAGAAGGTTTGGGAATGTATATTCTTTTCTTTCTTTTTTTTCTTTAAAGGAAATTAAATCACAGTCCTGACAGGAGAGGGTGAAATCTCTGAGCAGACCTCCCCAGTGCTTGGAATTCACAGACTCTACCCTGTCCCAGTTTGCTATTATCCTAAGGCAACACACTCCCCTGCTGCTCTTTGCATCTTTGGCTGCTTGCCAGCCTCCCAGGGCCTCTGGCTTTGATGTGAGGAGCAGGCTGTCCTCGGGCCAGGCTGTTGTTGCTGCCCTGGCCTGGGCTTCACTCACCCAGAATGCCAGCAGGGATGTCCTGTCTCGCAGTATATGTTTCGACAGCCCAAGTCATCATCAGGGGCTTCTAACACTCCTGAGGCAGAGGGAGCTGCCTCGGTGAGGCCACAAGTGTCCGCCCCCAGCTGCTCGGCTCTGCTATGCTGGCTTTTGGTGCCTGTCCCCCGGGGAGGGCCTGTCCGCCTGGGGGAAGACACCAGCTCTGCCAGGTCGGCTGTCAGTCTGCAGGGCCTCCTTGGCAGGGCTCCGGAGAGCCGACCCGACGAGTTGAACAGCTTCCTCTGGGGACTTTGCATCGCCCTTCATTTGATCTAGGCCTGGCAGCCTGGTTAGTGAGGACATCAATTCTGGCTCACGAAGTCTCTCTCAACTGAACCTCTCTCCCCCGTGGTTCCAGGCTTGTAGTTAGAAGCCCATGCTGTTGTAAATTTAACTCTTGAAACTTCTGGTAGTATCTTTGGGTGATTCTAAAAGTAGGTGGATGCATAAACACAGAGGATTATAATGAGAGATAGCAGGGAAGAAGAAAATGGGGCTATGTCTTATAAGTAACTGAAAGGCCAGTTTAGATGACATGGTGCCTTGTACTGGATCTTCATAGATTAGTAATAGCTTCTCCCACGGAGGGGTGGAGGGGAGTGGCGGGTGGTTCTCTCTTCTATTCTAGTAAAATCCATACTCCAGATATACCTTTTCACCAGCCATTATTTGTTTATTTGTGTTAAATTTTATAATGTTTCGAGTTTTGTTTGTTTGTTTGCTTCTTTTCACAAAATAAGTTATTTTCCTAACGAGAACATGTTACATTTTTGGCAACCAAGTAGGAAAAAGATGATTAGCTCTTTGTTGCAGTAGATGGGGAGGGCAGCCTGCATGGTCCCATGACCTAGTTAGGGGAGGACACCTGAAAGGATTCAGAAAAGAAAGAGGAAGAAACTTGGAGAAGATAAATTTCACAGTCTTATTAGGGCATGCCCGTTTGCCTTCTGTTTAGCATTCTGCAGCCATTCATGGTTAACAGTGAATTTAGCAGTCTCATATTAATCTCTTTCTCTGTCATTAATGAGTGTCTGCCTGTGTGTATTAGGTTGGCGGAGTAGGTAACGCCACTGGTGCATCCTGAATACCAAGGCCTTATTTAGCATAGCTATAGGAATGTATGCATCTTATCATGTTCAAGTTTAGGGACTTTGAAATTGCAGTTTTGCAGTAATCCATTATCTAAATTCCATCTTCCAGCAAGCACAGAGAACTTTCGCAGAACAGGAATGTAGAAGAGAAGGTAATTGTGGTTAAACCATAGTCATGGCATTGAACTTTAATGTGAAGTGTAATATTTGCAAGTAGACCACATGTCATTTCTTGTTCACAATGAGGTGACAAGGTTGGTAGTGCCAAGGATGGAATGGGAGCTCAGTGAGAGTGTTCACCTGACCTGGGAATGCTAAAATGTACTGTTTCCCTTTCAAATGCTCCCTTCCCTCCTGCAGCTTACAGGTACCCACCTATCCCCATAATTTTCTTTTGTAAGACAAGTTTAGACTTTGAATTTTCATGTTTATATTGACCCTGGCCATCCTCTGTTCCCTTTCTGTTGACCCCGTTGGGTCCAACCTACTGTGAGTTGATGGGAAAAGCTCTCCAAGAAGATTTGAAAAAACAAAAACCTAAGATATAATTCATTAATAATTTCATTCTGTTTCTGGATGTGTGTTTTCTTCCCATTGTCAGCCAGTGTGAGCGGAAAGGGAAGATAGTGCCGTAGCCGGGGGTGTTGTGTGGGTATGTGCCACCCAAAAGTATTTTCTAGGAGATAGAAGTGTTTATTTTCATAATAAAAGTAGAATTCAAACACTCTAACAGAAGGTTATTAATTCTATTGTAGTGAAATGTTGTATCCTAATGCTGTTAAAGTTATTAATCATTAAAGACATAGGTTAATCAAAGGCATATATGACATAAATATATAGATAAAAAAGGCAACTTTGTGCTACCAGGCTGAAACCTATTAAATGTCGTTGTTAACACTGGATGTTGCCAGTGGAGAAAATTTGATTAAGACTGAGGGACGACTGCCCATTTCTTTACTGTTCAGAGACACCATTACAATTTTCAAATCTTCAAATTTTAAACGAGGTCAGAAGTTCCTTTCACCTGGTGAAAAGTGAATTCTGGTTAAAATTTCTGATAATATCTACAGCCGCAAAGCAGGTGACTGTAGAATTTCTCATTGGAATTCTAGGCACTCGCTCCCTTCCAGAATGGTCTTTTCTGGCCCCCTGCCCTTTCTCTTTCCACATCCCCACAACCCGGGGCCTGACCATGTCCAACCTGCTCTTTGACGCTCCTTGCCACTATTCTAGCCCTGACTAAATTCTGCCTGTTTTCAATTCCTGTTATTCTTAGAATCACTACTGCGTATTTTAGCATTTAGCATTTAATTTTAAAAAAATCACTTTTTATGGGTTGGCTTAGGGCTAATCGTATGTACTTTATTATCTCTTCTAACAAGTGCCCAGTGTTAGGTACCTTGCAAACATTTTTGGTTGGTTGGATATTATTTCTGCTGTCTGGCGGGCAGCAAACCATTGTTACAGACTAGAGTCTTGCTTCTCGAAGTATGGACCTCACACCGGTGAGGAAACATCACCGGGGAACTTGAACAAGTTGGACCCCACCCAGACCTACAGAATCAGATTCTACATTTGAACAGGCTCCCCTGGTGACTCATATGCAGGTTGAAGTTTTCATTGCACTATTGAGAAAGACTCACTTCCTGGGAGGGGTAGAGACCCCATGAACCTTCAGTGAACTTTCCTTTTCTGCCAGTGTTGTATTTAGGTATCTGGTTGTAGCAGACTGGAAACTGCCCACTCTTACTATAACAATGAAGTTGTGTATTTGATCTTTACAGAAAAACTGTGCCATTTAAAAGTGGCCTGAGGGCTCTGTTTAAGTATTTAGGACTGTATTTGTATCGTGATCCCAATCATTAAAATCCCTTTAAGTGGCTTCCTTTAAAATTCTCAAACTGAGGAGCAAAAAGTATGATTTCCTTTTCCTTAGTTACTTTTTTTTTTTTGCACTTGAAGTGCTCACACCCACTCAGCTTGCTATTTTGAACTCTGGGAAAGAAAATTTGTGGGCATCTTGCAGTCTTTCAGGAAACAAGGCTCAGATTAAATATTTGCCACATTTTCTACGTGTTTCTTTCTTCAGGAAAGTGGAGAAGCTCATCATTCATGCTTTCACTCAATTTGACACAAAGTGTGACTTTCGAAGTGTGGATGGAAAAGAGCTTCTGTCCTTATTTGCCAATGTTCACACAGATATTCCTGGCTTTCCCCGCCGCCTCCAACCCCGGTCCTTCTGTTTGTCCTTCTCTTCCCTTCAACAGAGTGTCTGCAGTTCGTCACACACTGCATAGATTTCATAAATACCAGATTTTTTTTTTTAGACTACCTAGGTTTGTTAAATCAAGATATGGATTTAATTATCAGGTACAACAATGTGTAGGCTATTCTCTGTCAAGTTTAAGTTTAAAGTATTTTGTTGACTTTTAAGTCATTTACATTTTCCTGTTGGTTTTTCTCTCTCTTTGAATCCAAACCCATTTCACAGATAGCAGAAATAAGAGACTTTGGTCAAGACAGAGGGAAAAGAGGAGGGTATTAGGTTAACCTCAGCCACTCAGCCTGTTTTAAATGAACTCAGGGCTTTGTCTTGTACGTGTACGAAGAAAATAAAGCAGTTGCCTGGGAGGCTATTATTTTGTGATGGTTGTGTCATTTACATATAGCTTAATTTTATTTTTGTTGAGGCAATTAAGATAGGACTTAAAATACTTGTCTTCTGTTTAATCAGTGTTCGCCTACATGTATAGGATATTACTCAGGGGACCGTGTGAGGAATTAACACAGTTTAGTAGCTGGACTTGAGAATGAAGTATTCCTAAGCAAGGGAAACGGAAGTGACGAAAGACAGAGGGAGGAGACTTGTAGACTGTAAATTCTTATCGAATATAAAAGTTAAAATGTAATAGATGTAGAGGTGCTTTTAATATACTGTTTTTTTTAAACATGGGCAAACAAAATATTGAAAAGATGCTTAATTTGTGATTCAACACAATTCTTTTCAAACCTCTAATGAGAATTGTTTGGGTACGGCTGAATATGGAGGGTAGAAAATACACAATCAAATAATATAATCTGAGAAAAATAGATGAGAATTTCTCAAGTATATATGTGCACACAAGGAAATATCAAGGAATATTTAAAAATAAAAGATTAGGGAGTAGAATCTAGGCCTGCTGTGGACTCAGACATACTATAAAACAGTAACAGTCATTAAAACCTCCTAACATGTACAAATTCTTGTGATAATGCACATGAAGACTATGTAACACAAAGCCAATCACAAAACACTTGCTAGCTCTGAATAAACATCCCATTTTAAATATGTAGATCAGGGGAACCCAGAAGTGGACCTGTAATAATACAATATATGCATAAAACATAATGTAGCAAGCTTAGTACATAGTATTATAGAAGACAAGGATTTGTCAAAAATCTTTGAGTATGTACTTCACACTGAGAATCCAAATACACACCAGATATATTAACTGGTTAATATCTAAAAATAAACTTATAGAACAATTTGTAGAAATTTTAATACATATCATATTAAAAGGCCATTGAAATTCACTACAAAAATTAGGACCTAAATGTAAAAATTTTGTATTAAAGATGAAACACAATGAAATTATCTCAAAATAGAAGACTAATTATGATCACCGTTAAAATGAAACAACAACCCTGAAATACCAATTTATATTAAATAAACCACCAGACAAATTTAATCACATACAATGGTGAGGACGTTTGGTAAAAGTAGAATGCTCATATGTCGCTGGTGGCTTTACAGATGATTTCAATCTCTTGACATTAATATGGCTATAAATATGGAGTCAATAAAATATTCATACCCTTTGATTTCATAATTGCATTTTTGTTAATACTTTAAGGAAAAAATATGTTTCTAGTGTTAAAAATAAATGAGAAGGTCTGAAATACTCCCACATATGGGAATTATTACAGAAATGACTAAGTAAGCATGTTAACTCTATGGAATATTATGTGGCTGGTAAAAACAAGAACTTTGTGAACTACATACAAATAGAGAATGTGTTTTTATATTAATGTGTTTTTCATATTAAATGAAAAATAAAATACATAATTATACTTGTGTTACAAGAACATCTATGTGAAAATATGTTACATGGGGGCAAATAAATACTAGATTAGAATTTTTAAAGATGAATGAAACTAATTGTTCAGGTGGTGGGATTAAGGGTGTTTCTCTGGTTAAAAATGTCTTCAATGGTGTTACGCATTTATAAGGAAACATATTTATGACTAAGTAATGCAGCTGTACTAATGCTGGCCATCAGGGCACTACTTTCTAAATGTTATTTTGGAGCTCTGCCAAAATATGCCAAGATGTCTTGGGTGTGTAACAATCTTAAGGTAATCTCAGTCTCCTTATTCTACTTAGCCAGTTTTTTTACTAAGTTTGCAAAGAAGTGACTTGACTGTAATTGTGGTCAAGAGGGTGGCATGGCATCCGTGGTATTTGTGGATCTGTCCTCACTCACTTTGCACCCATTTTCTTCCCCTCCTAAACTGAGAAGCATCTTTAACGTCGCTGGTGCTCAATAAATAAACTCCTGCTAAATATTGTTGAACTTTTGCCCACGGGAGGCAAAGAAGCTCTGTGACTGTAAAAGGGAAAATGGTGGACGAGTAGTCAGGAAACCTGCCTTCTGGCTGTATGACCTTGGGCAGGTGACTGTGACCCTCTGGGCCTCATTCTCACCCTCAATAAAAGGAGGGTGCTCCAAGACCACTGCTATAGTGGACTATAGCCTTTATAGTCCAGGGCTATAAAGACGTCACAGTTCACAAGGTGACTCCAGGCTGCCGGTGACTACCTTAAGTGGCAGTTTTCAGTGCTCCTGGAAGAGCTCATTTCCTGTGTTCACTGTTGCGAGAGCATGGACAGCTAACGTGTTCCTGGGGAGTGGCCTGCTCAACTCAGGGAGCATGGTTCCTGACCATGACATGGGGTAAACCATTCAGCCAGAGAGAGTCACTCCAGTGCTGCACTGTAGGTACCTGGGTTTATTACACAAAAATGACTGAAATAGACCTGTTGGTGACCAGCATGATCAAATATTAGTTAATGATAAATTACTCCATTGTTTAGACCATGTAACTGACTGAAATACAAAGTTCAGATGTCTTCAGATTTTCTGATGGAGTCAAAATACCCCTGACTAAGGTGCATTTTTTGGTCTTGTTTTTTTTCCTTTTTCCTAATGTGGTGAGGCAGTCAATCAAAACAAATGGAAGGCAAGGAGGTGTAGACTCAAATCCTTTCATCAGGTTATAAAATTAGTTTAGATACGCACTCCTGGGTGGTACAGGAGTTATAGGGAACCAACGATCATATCTCAGGTGTTACTCACCTCTAAGGAAATAAACATTTCTAAGGAATGTGGTATTGTTGTTTGTACACATGAGGCTGCCTTGTTATTTGGGAAACAGATCTGTATCTGTGCCAATTAGGGGCAGTCATTTAACTGAATCATCCATACAGGTGACTAATATATTTTGTACTTACTGCTTTTGAAGTTTGGTAGGAGGTGCCCACACCAGCTGAAATATTCCTAAGTAATTTGAAATTGCTGACCACTCAGATAACCATAGTTTGATTGAAATTAGAGCATACTTGCTATAGGTTGAAAACCTAAATAAGATACTGGCTTAATGCTAATTACAAAATGGTGTAAGAAACAAGGCAAGAACTACATAATTTAAGAAAGCAGTACTTTACCTAAAAAATGAACAAAGACAGAAAGGAGCTAGACTTTTGTATAAGTTAGTTTCACATTATACACAGAAGAATCATTGAGAAAGGGATTCTTAAGAATCTTCAAGTCATTCTGCATCATGGTGGGAGGTGCCCTAGGCTCTTTCTTGGAAAGTGACTAACTTAACCAGTCTACCAGCACAGAACCATGATGTGAGGCTCCAGGGATGATAGTAAGCTAGCTACCAAACAGTATTTGAAAGCACCTTTGTAACTGTTTCAGAAAAGGCCTAGAAAAGTACAAAAGGATATTTTCATAGCTCTAGAAATTTAGTGTAATTATGGGTGTTGTTCCATTTTGTGTCTCATTGTTGAGGTGCTCTATTTGTTGATCCAATGTAATGAAATCACCAGGCCATTTGACATTTGTCTTGTTGTATTTATGGCAAGAACCCTAGAATAATAATTAAGGCTATTTAGCACTGTTAATGAAGAAGTCTTTTGAGACCGCACCCAAATGAGTTTCCTAGAGAACTATTTCTTGAATAGCAGTAAGACCAGAATCTAGACATTGATTGTCTTGGAAGTGAAGACACATTTCCTGTGGCTACTGTGGATTTCTGCTTAATATATCTAATCATTGCTGTTTGCCTTCCTGATTGTTAGGAATGTTTTGTATTGTTTGAGCATCTACTTTCAAATAATGGAAAACAAATCTATTCCAATCTCCTTTTGTAAAAAACTATCAATGTTTCTAATATGTCTAGTGGAATTGAGGGAGTGACAGTATGTGGCTAATTCCAAATTGCATGATAAAAAATCCTGTATTTATGGCCTTGCAATAGGTTTTTGAACTTTCACTGAAATATAGTTGTGTCATGTTCTGGGAGTTTAAAATACACTTAATCTACCCTGGGGGGTATTCAGAAGTAGCTGGAAGCTGTCCAATTTTCTGTCTCACTCTTCTGTTCAGCCCCCCAGAATCCCATTTACTTTAGGCTCTCATCACTTGAAATACAGTTTTGCCATCTCTCAAACTTTCTCTTGGAGCTAAGACAGCAATTGAGTATTTGAGCTTCAGAGAAGGTGCATCTACTGCTAAAAATGAACAGAATTAACTGGATATTATTTATGAACCATAATTAAACTGTTTTTTGATCTTTAGTAAACCCTTTCTATGGGAAATGAGTTATAGCATGCTAAGAATGATTTGTAAATTTATGCCAGTGAATTCTCTCCGAGTGCTCTATCTGGGTATTAGTTTATATTTTTCAACAGAGGTTGTGTGTAACTAGGGCTTAATAGCTTTAAAGATCTGCCGCCTCCACATTTTCACTGCACTAGTAAATTCATAAAAATCAATGCGTAGAATTCCAAAGTACTCAGTTGCATCTTTTCCTCATCTCTGATTTTACGCATTCTAACTGGCATTATGTAGTCATCACGTCCGTGTGCCAGTCAGTACTGAAAATAAACTCTTCTGCTCTTAGGCTTTGCTGTGTTATTTTATTACTTTTCTATGCCTGAACATTCTTTTTACCCCAAACTGGAAAATTTAACTTAGTTGCCAGATGATTTTGTTGTTTTACAGAAGTAGTACAGTCACTTAGGAGATGAGATAATAATCATCTTGACTTGATTTCTGTGTTATTAATGTATAGATCATATAATGCTGCTCTGGTTTAAATACTGTTCTTTGTTGTGGTTTTTTTCTTTCTTCATTAGGTGGAGTCTTTGAATTTTTCAAAAGACGATGGTAATCAGATCTACTTGAAAAATTAAGCGAATTGATTTGGTGGGAGCACTCTTTTACCAGTGCTGGTAAAAGACATTTAGCCACTGGGTAAGTTGAGTCAAGTGCTTTCTATGGGGTTTGATTTCAAAATTTTTGGAAAGCTCTCTCAAGCAAAATATTAAGCTTTATGTGAACCTTTAACAGTAATGATTTGAGGCCCGGAAAGATGTTTAGGATGCTATCTAAGTGAAAATGTTGTTAAGTCTTTACCACATAGGCAGAACTATCCTGATTAGAAGTGAGAAGATTAGAAACTGTTGTCATTTATAGTTTGAAACCAGATCCTTTCATTTACCATTTTGATGATTATTTGTTTGTCGTAATCTTGAGGTAATGTGAGAATATCAGGTATTACTGTTAGTGAGATACGATGTGTAATTGTACTGTATAGTATCAGATTCAAATCTAAGGTATAAGAATATTTTGAGTAACTCTCTTTTTTTGAAACCATTATCATTTTGCAGAAAGCTTGGTTTCTGTGATAAGAATAGAAATCTCAAGGATTTGCTCAGTCCAACTTTTTTGTTGCACTGTGTTGCTTTGGAACACTCTTTGAAGTAGAGAATTCTCCATTAGGAGGAGTTTAGGCTTGTAGCAAATTCTTGGTGCTGCCAAGACAGAATTTAGTGGGAACGTGACTTTGGCGACTATTAAAATGTCAGTATAATAAAGCCTGCTCTGTCAAACAGATTTTTGACATCGGAAATCTAAATGATACTGATTTTAGGGTTTGGTAACTTTTGTTTTAATTCCGGAAAACTCATGTTTTAATTAACACTTTACACAGTAACAAAATTTGGGGAAACTTTCATATTCCTAGTCTAGGTCACAAGATTTGAGTTTCTGAAAGTCTAAATTTTATTCATGATTCTAAATTGTGCAGCTTGTTACTTAATTTTCCTCTAATAAGCTGGAGCCATTTAAAAATCTGATGAATGATGCTAAAGAAGAGAGGAGACGTGTCTAATCATTTGGGGAGCAGACTTCAAAACCAAACTAATAATGTCTGCTTCACCTGTGGGCATCTTGAGACATGATGGGGTCAGGTGGTTTTTCAGGGATGCTTTTGCATATGTTTTATGCAATGCTGACACCTACTTTTAGCTTTTTCTAAAATAATCTTCCTTGAGGCTACTTCCCTGGAACTTGATTGATTAGTGTAGCTCTTGAGCATGGAGTGAGTGCAGCAATGTCAAGTGTAGAAACCTGGGGAATTTCTTCATTTTCTCTATAAGGTTTGAGTATTACTAAACTGATGTCAGACCCATGGACCCGTAAGCGTCCACTTACAAGGGCTGTGGTTCGTTGTGTGAGGGGAGCCCGTCACTGTTAGTTTCTTGGGCTACATGGTTTCATTTTTCCAAAATGATTTTTTTCACCTCTTCTGTGACATTTGACTCTCCCTGCTTTGTTTTTCAAGCATTGCACCTGACTATACTTTGATTCATTCATGCATTCAATACTTTACCCATTCATTTATTCATTGTTGTTGGCAAGCATTAATTAAACCAGTCATATGGGCAAAACCCATTTGGTACCTTGAGCATTCTGTAGCCACCTGAGACACGGACTGAGGGTGCTTTTACATCATTTCATAGTTCTCCCTTCTGCCTATCCTGCCCGTCTCCTTGCTTTGGCCAGCAGTGTGGCGTGGTGGTGTGTGGCAGAACCTCTCGTCTTTTACTGGCCACACAGAGCCCGCGCGGTGGAACTTTGTAATCCTACATCTCGTTTCTGGGATGACCTGAGTTTTTATTTGTGTAATGGCTTACAGTTTACCAGTGGCTTCCATGTTACACGAGCTCACTGAAAGCAAAAACTGTTCTGTAGATGTTACACTTTATTTTGTGTATGAGGAAATAGACTCTGGGGATTACAACTGAGTGATTCACTCAAGGCCACAGCATTAGTGGGTCATAGAAGCAGGATTCAACTCTGGTTCTCCCAACTTCAGACAGTCTGTCTTTTGATGCCAGATCACTGGTCTGGTTGACTGGCCGTGTTCAAATATTGGAGCTTTGTGGATACAATCTGTGTATTCTGTTTGGTGTGAAACATATAAGGAAATGGAAAGCATATTGGAGTTTGGGGGAAGAATCAGATCTCATAGTTTTAGGGAATCCTGGAGGCAGTGTACCTACCCTCTCTTGATGATACTGTTAAATTCACCCAATCACTGTCCTGCTCTGAGAATCTCACAGACTCCAAGCAATATCCTTGTAGATCAAGAATGCTTTTGGAATTCTGATTCCCTCGGCCTTTGTAGTTTTCACTGTGAATTACTAAACTGATTACTGGACGACATCACCGACTTCAGAAATCTTCCTGCTCTATCTCTTTTTCTCTCTGAATCCCCTTCACCCTTTATATTTCTCTCCCATCACTTTTTGTTCTTGTGCTTTCTAGTCAAGTGATTTACGTGGGACTTTTATCTCACCAGCCACAATGTAAGCTGCTTGAGGGCAAAGACTGTGTCTCTATTTCATTGGTGTCCTCTTCAGCCTTGAAAATGGTGGTTGGAAAAAATAGTAGATGTTCAGTAAATACTTGTTGAATTTAATGAAAATATTTGATGATGAGTCTTCTTCTGAAATTCATTTCGGGGACTGCAAATGGATACCTGGGCACAGATTTCATTTTAATCATATTAGGAAGATGAGTCAGCAAGTCTGATACTTACTAAATATCCAGAGCAGAACCATAAACACATTTATGTACCTTTTAAGTGATCTTTTATAATGCAAAAAAATTTACCTCAAAGTAAAATAACAATTCCACCCTGCCTTCTCCCCTCCCTAACACATAACAAAAATCCCTACCTTCCCTTACAAGAAAGTTTTACTGTCCTTGTCTTGACCATGGGAACAAAAACAATTTCCCTCCAAAAAGAGTTAATGAGCTAGCATAAAATGTGGCCTCTGGAATGAGGCTTCCTGGGAGATACAGGTGTGGATGCGCTGTGGAGGTGGAGGGCAGCTTTCTCTGCCTTTAGGACTAGGGATGTGGGTTTAATTTGGCCTGCGGTGGTGGGAAGTCCCTGAAAATTTTTGAGCCGAAGAGTGATGTAATCAGAGCTGCACTTTAGGAAGATGAAGTGAGCTGAGCTGTGTTGGATGGCGTGGGGGTAGAGGTGCGGGTGGGGTGAGTAGGAACAAGAGTCCCTGAAAGCACAGCAGCCACTTGGGAGGCACTTAACGTTAATTCACACAAGAGCTGTCACCTCCGGCTGTGCCCTTCCCCTCGCCTCCCACACTTACATCACAAAGGAAGGCCCTGTTGAGAAAACTTTAGTGAGCACTTGAATCCCAGGTTCAGGGAATTCTTTCTTGTTTTTTTATTGAAGGATAGTTGGTTTACAATACTGCATGAGTTTCAGGTGTACAGCATAGTGATTCAGTATTTTTATGGATTAAACGCCATTAAACATTTTTATAAAATCATGGCTGTAGTTCCCTGTGCTGGGATTCTGACTTAACTTCCTCCACTCTCTTCCTTAGTTCCTTCCTCACTTCTCAGGTTTGGCATCTTGGTGCCTTTGTGGCTACTTTCAGCCTTAAGTGTTTTCCTTAAGACTTTCCTGTTACTTCTGCAGGGGACTGCCTCTGATAATTGTCCCTGGATTCCATATACCCAATTACCCCAGGGTGCAGTTTCTAGACCTGTCCTATGGAAATTTGCCAGTTGGACCCAAAGTGCCTTCTGATCTGACTCTGTGCGGTAGGAGATGAGGCAGGTGCTGAGGGTCTGAACTGGAATGGCGGGGTTAAGGATTGACAGGACACAGACAAGAGGAGGGAGAGTGCAATGCAGGACCAATGCAGGACCCCCTGATCAGGTATAGAAGGCGTGTGTGTGCTTGTGTGTGCGTTTCTGGGGGTGGGGAGCATGAGGAAGCTGTCAGTGATGACACCAGGCTTTGAGCCTGCGAGTTTGAATATGACTTTTAATAGAAAAAGAGAAGTAAACAGAGAAGCTGGCTTGGGTCACAGGATGATGAATTTGATTGTACACCAATTGAGTTTGAGATAAAAGTAGATAAAAAGCGTGTACTTTATACTACTCAACTTTTTTATTTTCCTCCATGAGGGTTTATAGTTGGAAATAGGAATTCACTGGAAGACTTGAGTCTTCTTCCTCTTTTTGCTGTTCTTCCAGCTCCTTAAATATTTCCCAGGAGCTCAGGATGGTTTTAGGTTTTCTCAACCTTCCCCCTGCCAAAATGCCCCACAAATTCACCTCCTCAGGAATGCGTGTACTTGTCAGAGTACTCACAGCAGCCAGAAGTGTGCCTTCCACCTCCCAAAATAAAAACATACGGGAAAATAGCTATCTTTTCCTTTTGAGGAGCATGATCATTGTCATCTCACGACTTGCTGAAATAGCACAGCAAAGAACACTTTTTGGCAGGCTGGGAAGTCTAGGGAATGCGCAAAAAACACAGGCACTATTCTTCCCTTTGCGATGATGTATTTGACTGAGACAGTCTAGCTCAGGGAAGCAGGAGCATTTTTACTTGAGCCCTAAAACTAAAAAAGTGTATTAGCCATTCAAATCGAAGGTTGTCCTCTCAATTGGTGGTATTTCTAACAACAACATCCTTAGGCTCTTAAATTTGATGGTAGCAGCGAGTCGGCTGGTCCCAGTGTAATCCCCTCCCACTGCCATCCACTGAGGAGTTTTTGAATTTCAGAAGAGATCCTCTTGATTAAATCAGTTTAAAAGCATATAATGATCCTGTACTTATCATTTATCATTACCTTGTGTACTAATGATTAAAGCAAACATTTAAAACTAAAGGGCAGCAAATATATTTTAGATCTTGAGCCATAAAAAGATTTCCATTAACAGAATGTTTTGTGCACAAATAAATTATTCATTGACTGTAGCAGAGCTTGATTCTGTCATCAGCCTTAAGTGGAAATTTTGAGAACATCAATCATCACAGACGCCAACACTAAGTTGGCTTGAGCCCCCATCTTTCATACATGGAACCTGAGCTTTTTTTGCTATTTGTATAAGCTTTAATTCAGTTAAATTCAATGAATATTTATGGCATTTCTGCCATGTGCAATTTAGTGTTCTGGTGGTTGGAGGACTCCAATGATGAGTAAGTCTGCATTTTAGTCTTTGAATTGCTTACAAACCTAAAACAGAGACAAGGTTAGCACTTGGAGATTAGAAAGTTTAAGTAGCACCCTCAGAAATATATAAATAAAATGTGTTGCAAATTCAGAGGAGAAAGAAATCACAGGCATTTACTTGTAGGAATGTGTGGGGAGGAATTTGGAGATCAGGAAGTGTTTCCCATGGAAGGCTTTAAAGATGGGCAAGATTTTGACAGATGGAGAGAATTACAAGCACATGGGCAAAGAGATGGGATGGATAATGTGGCTGTCATCATGGCATGAGAAATCACATGGTGTGCTTGGAACACAGCATTGGTAAATGAAGAGGAGACATGCAAGAAGAGGAAAGAAAGGAACCTTAGAGACTTAGAGCGTACAGAGAGGGCCTTGAATAAGTAATTAGCATGTCGGTTTGATAGACTAACGTTAAAGAACCTTTCCCCACTTTTGAGCTAAGGAGTGATGTGATTGGATTGTATTTTTGAAATATACCTCACCTCGTAGATAAGAGGTAGAAAACCTGGACATAGGTAAGTCGAAAAGCCACTGGGATAGTCTCCACGAGAGGTAAGGTTCTGAACTAAGTTGGTTGTAACAGGAATACAAAGGAGGGACAGATGGGAGAGAGAGTGCAATTATTTGTCTAGAGGTTTTGGCTCGTGATTGCCTACATGAGGGCTGGGAAAAGGAAGGAGTTAAAAGTTACGCTCAACAACTTTAGTAAACTTTTGAATCCAACCAACATTTATAGAAAACCCAGTCGGGTATAAGACATTGTGCCCCATGCTAGAGGTGTATACTGAGAAAGATGAGAAAGGTCCTGTTTCCATGTAGCTGAAAATTTGGTTGGGGATATAAATAAACTCAATTAACTAAAATCTGAAGCAGATCACGTTTGGTGTGATAACAGGAGGAGAGCAAAGGGTTAGGAGAGTTGTATTAATTTTTACACCAGAAAATTAGGGACGCATCTAGGAGAGAAGACACTGGGGCCTGGAAGATCAGATAGAGGATTCCAAAATATTTAGCTGTTAGAAATGTAGCAGGAAAACCAACAGAGGCAAGTATCAAAGAAGCTAAGGGGAGAGGACCTTTACAGATAGACGTACTCCTGTTTGTTGCCTCCTGCACATCAGATCCTGAGCTGGGAGCTCTGCATTTAAGGAAGGTGTGTTCAACAGTGTGAAGTGCTGCAGTGTGGTAACAGTGTTCCCTAAGAAAGGGCCCCTGCATTCAGCAGTTTAAGCATTTATTATTTATTTTAATGGAGGTACTGGGGATTGATCCCATGACCTTGTACACGCTGAGCTATACCCACCTCTAGCAATTTTAAGCATTAAAAGTGGCTCTTGAAGAGGTTTCAGTAGGGTAGGGAGGAAACATTCTAAAGGTGATTATTTATCTTGGAGATATAATTAAACTCCATCAGTGAAAGGAAAGGCTGACCTTTCCTCAGTGACTTATCCTTGATGGGTCAGGTTTCTGTAAACCTCAGTAGATCTTAGGGCTCTGGATGGTCTTAGAGGTAGCCCTTGAAAATATGTTAGTCCTGAGAAGTCTTTGCAAACTTTAAAATATTGCAAAAATGTTGGATTCCTAGATGATTTTCTCACAGGTCCAAGATTTCAGCACGGACTACCAGTTTCCCTCTTTCTCACTTCCTCCTTCCTCCTTCCCACCCCTTCCCTTTAAGCATGGGCTGACCATGGTGAGCACATTGCCACACCCTTGGCTCGGGGTCAGGGAAGTCCTCGGGCTCTCCTTGGCTCATTTCCCACGTGGAGGGAGATTTCTGCGGAGAACAATTCAGGGAAGTGCATGCACACATAGACACACAGATACACACAGACACACCCCAGTTCTTTTCCTGTCTTCAAGGATATTCATGTGCCAATAAACAGACAAAACCCACAGTCACAGACAAGCATGCTGTATCACAGTCTCCCTGAGGAAACAGGGTAAGGATGCAGTAATCTAGTGGGAGGTGATGGGGAGACGATTAACATTTAGGATTAATAGAACTTAAAGAAAAAACTAAAAATTGCTTTGCTAAGACGAGTAACATATTAGTATAGAATGTCAAGGGATGACATTTGTATCACGGTCATGTTTAGTTGATTTTTGTTGTTTTTTTAAGCAAGTAGTACAGCAAATTGGGCACAATATAAGAACTTTCAGAGGCATCCATATTACTACAGAGGCAAATTTTTAATTGTATCAGACCACCCTGTAATTTAAAAGTAATAAAAGGAGAGAATTTAAAAGGAGTAGTAGAGCAGAGGGAGAAGCAGTTGCTTCTTTACCCCACAAATACATAATCATACATGAGTATGGTGTGTGTTTATAATCATTCATTCATTGATTTATCTATTCACCCACTTCATCAGTCAATCAACAAACATTTCTGAATTCTTTATGGTATCTTATTGTGTGAGTAGAGAAAAAATTGTAGCATTTTAAATAAAATACATCCTTCTTATGGGAAACTAGCCAATGTAAGTAGGTTTCCCTGTTTTGTAAGTATACAGCTTGATGCAAGTACATTTATGGGGTGAATAGTATATACTCCTGATTTTACCCCTCAAAGTAGTTCCTGCCATTGCAAACCCTAAAATGTGTTCAACCTGCTACAGTACAGCTGTCCAGGTATTAGATTAATGGTAGTGGGACTCATCAAGACTTCTGAAAAATTGTCATGTGGGCTCATCAGACGTTACCCATTACAGCATTGGGATTCCTTTTCCTTAAGAGTTGAATTGGCAGGATGATTTATCAGGCTGCTTTTCCTGTCTTGTCAGATGCCTTGGGATAGATAGGGTCAGTATACTTTTCTGTGTATCTGTGTAAATATTCTAAACATCCTTAGGGAATTCCCCAACTGTAGGGCCATCTTTTACATTTGGAAGCACAAGATCTTCTCAACCAGAAATCAAACTCATGAGTGGGAAGGAGTAATAGTCTGATTTAGGCTGGTCTCCTAGGCCACAGTAAATCTGAGAATGTTAGCCATATATTCCTTGCCAGGTAATACCTTCTCTTTTTACTCTTTTTTTAAAAAATTTATTAACTCTCCTTGCCTCATTTTTATAATTTTCTACTTCTTTTCCCACTGGGAACTGTGGTTGATATGTTTGTGTCTTGCAGAATTTATCTTATTTTAATGTCAGCTTGGTGATGTATGAGAAAACAAGACCATTTTTTCCGTTTGCTTTTCCAGCACAAATGCATGTTTTGGGATCAAGTATAACCTGCTACAGGTTTACCTCTGCTTTAAATAGTCAGCAGTTTAAGTTGAACTAAGAAACCTATGGGACCTTTGTCCCAGAACTCTTAATCTTGAGTTCTTTTGTTTCCAAATCAAGTAAAAAACATATGTGCATCATATTTGCATAAATGGCAATAATTTTCATTATAAATGGCAATAACTTCCGTTATGTCAAAATAAAATTTTGAGTTTTTGGAGTTGATGAACATATTAACATAGATTTTGTAGAGTTACTGAAATATTTTAATTAAACTATGTTAATTTGAAAGTTTATTATGCATAGTTTAAGAATGCACTAACCCAAATTTGGAAGTATTTATTGACGAAGATAAAATGTTTATGTGGATTTTTAAAAAAATTCTACGGAGAGAAGAAAAAAGTTAATTTCATTCTGGTATTATTTTCTAAATAGTATGTATTTATGCCTGTACTGTTTTCTAAAGCATATATATCTTCTTACACCTTTTATCTGTGGCCGTGGAGATAGGACAAGAACTGGTCTGTTATGTGTATCTAGATCATTCATTCATTCACTCATTCATTCATTCATTCATCCAGAATAGGGATGGAAGGATGTTATTTAACCAATGACTTGTATTATCCACTCCGATAAATGCAAAGTAAACTAACTGGGAAATCCAGTATTAATGGCAGGGGAGATTTGACAACATTTGCAAACTTAAGGTTGTTATAAGTGGGTGGAAAATTGCTGTCTGGTCAGGAAATAGATAATAGCAACATTTTGAAAAATTATTGATGAATTAATTATAAAATTCCCCTTGAACATTTACAGGTCAAAGGGATATAGTCTTTTCAGAATATCTAGAATGACATATGTGTTTTTGAATTTATGTGTTGTGCACCTTTACCACTTGGCAAGAATGAGACTTGAAGTACTTTGATTAGTTATCAACAAATTTTCTACTAGTAAAAATAGAGCTATTTAGCGTTCTCATCTAAGCTTATATTCTCAAGCTATTTAAATGTATATTAATGGAAATTTCTCCTACAGTAAGAATTTTATAATAAGAGACATTTTATTTTAAAGGGCTAGTTACAGATAATTGAAAAAAAATCTCTAAATCAGATAGTTTATATTTGTGGTTGGCCTGTACAGCATATGGGATATATTATCTGTTCACTTAGGATTTTGCTTAGAGTACAGAGGTGAGCCAGTGGATGAAAAAAAATTGTCATTTATTTGAAGAGATTGATTACTTTATTTTAAATATTGCTAGGATTATAATCACTTATCACTTTTAATGTGCCCCATTTTATATGCATATATTTGATGCATTTTGGAAATCTGATAAAAATTTAAATTAAAATAAATTAATTCCATTTTAAGGTTGGCACTGTAAATTATTCTTCAGAACAGATGCAATTAGTTAACATTTTCTGAAGCACACATTTTTAAATCTTTTTACTCATCATTATCACTTAAACCCTCCTTTAGATCTTAGAGAATTATGTTTGGAAATGTTCTGTATAATTTCTGTAATGTCTATTATAATTAGACATGCTTGGGTTTATACATTTAGTAATAATATATAAAATAACTTATGAGAAGGATGACTCTTGATAACTCTGATTTCAAAGTTTTACTTTCTAACATTATCAAAACCTTAATAAATGATTTCTGAATTGAATAATACCAGTGTTACATGGCAACACATAAACATTATGTGGGTAGTTAACTGCGGTGGGTAGGGAGCCGTGATTAGTTGGAAAAATCATTGATTGAAATGTCAGGAAACCACCAAGGTTCTCGCCCTGACTCTCATAGAATAGTTTTCAGATCTTGGGCAAGTAACTCAACCTTCCCCTATTCCACTACCCACCCTCTTAATTTCTATATATATAGTATAATTGAATTTCCATATATATCTCCAGAGAGCAAAACCTCTGAAATTCTTTCTCTGTTTAAAGCATGAGACTCAAGTCTCCATATAGACCTTTAAACAAAAATTGATACGGATTATTGTAGGAGTCAGCCCCTTAATCCAGATGTCTAAGAAATATCCTTCCTCTAAACCTCCAGATATAAAGGGACAGCTCTATTCAAAACATTCTTTGTGCTCATATAAGTTGTGGACAACAACTTGCTTTGAGATTTATCCTCCGGGTTTAAGATCTGGATAATGAGCAAAAATGCCAAAGGCTGCTTTTTGAGGCCTGCTTCGTTTGCTTTGGCCTGTGCTGCCAATCCCCCCGACTGCACCTTCGTCTTAATGAGTCTGGTAGGGAAATGTACAGGTAGTGTGGAGATGGTGAAGATGGCAGCCCAGAGCCTCGGAGGCCTGGGGAAGACAGGATGAAGACACAAGAAGGAGTGAGCCAAGTAAATGGTCTTATCTCCGAGTGCATGCAGTGTACCAGACTCAAAGAAAACTTCCTCTCTCACTTCCGGTGTGTGTTATCACTCCCTGATCCTCAGCTATGGCCGTAGATCTGGCTGAGTTGGGGCAGAAGATTTCTGAGACGGACATAAAAGGGTGTAACTGTTACCCTCCTAGCTCCTTGACGTGTACGTGGCGACAAGGTATGAGCAGTCATCCGTGAGAGTCTGTAGAGTGGAGGCGAAGACCTGGTGGACTGCTTTCATGACGGTACTGAGAGAGCCGGGTAGAAGATGAGCTGGGTTTGGACTTTAAGAACACACAACTCAGGACTCGGCTGTTGCCACCAATATTTGGGGGGCCTCTGGGGCAAGAGTTCAAATGAGGGCCCACATACATTCTTCTTAACTTGATCAGTGATTAAATCTTTATGTATAAAGAATAGGAAGTTGCAGGGATTTAATCTGACCTGGTTAAGCTGTGGATTCAGTGAGAATAATTTTCTGGCTCCTTTTTGTTGTTTTGAATAGTAATTAAATCTTCATTAAATATAGAATCCATAATGTCCTGCTAGTGAATTTTGTATGGGTCACGCTTGATAAACATTTGCATACTTTCATTGTTTCAAGCTTCAAAAATTTAAGCCGATTACCTGTTTTTAGATTTTTTTTCCCTTTTTTCCCTTTGGTTTTTTAAGTTTCTGAACTTCAAAAAAGAAGTTACTTACACCAAGATCTTGACTTGTACTCATTCTCAGGGACCTAAGGGATATAAAAATAAAATGTTAACTTGTACTCTAAGTGTACAAAATATCAATACATTTTCATCAACAGTGTAAATTAGAGTAAGTAAAAATTCAAAAACTATTTTCAGAAAGCTATTTTTCTTATTATCCAAAATTTACTTTAAAATTAACAGTAAAAGGCAAACCCATATGACAATGAATGTATAAAACATTTTCAATCGAAATTATTTAAACAAAGCTGAAGCTTGTAAATATATTTTCTAGAAATGTTATTAAATCCTAAATATTTTAATCAACATAAATCTATATACAGGTCTAGAATTCAGTATTCTTTTAGTTGTGGATATAAAGAATTAGTATCATGCTTTATGCATTTTACATCTTCACCAATTTAAGAATAAGAGTTGTTTACTTGCAAAATGTTCCTGAGGTACCATGTGTGATTTTCCCCAGTGCTGCACTAATTCATTAATTAATAATTCTGGAATCACTGATCAGAGCAATAAGAGGAGCGATGCTTGGCATTCCTATAATTTGCTATACAAGAGTCTGTTGCCTTCGTGCCACTTGAGAGAAATGACTGGCTGTTCTGTCTTTTCTTTGACTTCAGCGTTAATGCTGCTCTCATCTTCTCTGCTTTTGAAATGCTGTGTAACTCCAAACTCGGAGTGTCACAGCCCACCAACCTTTGGGGCATTTGAGCTCAGTCCCTTTTTGATTGGCGTGAAGAGATTGGGCACAAGATGTGGAGAAGCCTTTCCCTGCAGCCCAAACCACTCTAGTTAGGAGCTGGGATGTTTAGGGCTACAGGACAACTGGATGCGAGTGACAGAGGTGTATTTATCCATGCATTTCTTTTGTGCATTTGTGGAACCTGGGACCCAAGGCGGGAAGCCCTCCTGCCTGGTGGTACGGGCTCTGCTGGTTGTATCTGGCCATTAGTGCACTCGTGTGGGGCACCATCTGCGGAGGCAGCAGAGCAGTTTCTCCCTGGGGACACTAGGGGGAGCTGGCGTGGGAAGGAAGAAATGGCAGATGGTGTGACTGGCTGTCAGACTCTTTGTGGGCTCTTGTAAGTCCCCCTTGTTGGCATCCTTAGAAATACTTGGTTGGGACTTTTCAAGGGAACCAGAGGTCCTGTAGGAGCAGGTGGGGCTGGAACAGGAACTGTGGCTAATTGGTTGATGCCATTTCATCTGTATGTGCCTGTAGGCTGAGAGGGCCTGCAAGTGTTTGGTAACTCATTTCCAAGTCAGTAAGTGCTCCCTTCACTTCTGTAGGGATGGGGAAAGGACACTACTAGCCCATAAATCTGGCTTTTCTTCACACATTTGGAAAAGATAGGACAGTTCATTTTCTTTTGTGAATGTTCTCTGTGGATGGAGCTAAGGAAGCAATTCAATCATTGGCCCTGGATCATTGGCATTATAAAGCAATTTATTATTTACCTAGATTGGGAAACTTAACTGTGAATGGATAGAATTCACAGGGTCTGGGAATTTGGTTGAGAAAAAAATATAACTTTATTTTCACGAACCTCTAACTGACCTTCAGCACTCCTTCCATTATTCACGTAGGCCATAGAGGACAGTGGTTTTAGCAGTGTCTGTGCTTTGTCACCACTAGAAATCACAGGTATTTTCATGTCACCTTACTGTTGTGGACAATGTCTCAAAGCATCTTTATAACTACGACTACTCAAAATTATGGTGTATATTATCCTGCACTATGTCTTGTTTCTAATTTTTAATAAAGAATCACAGATATTACCATCAAATGTATTTTAAAAACTTTTTGAGGTAACTGTATTTTATTTTATTATTTTTTAATTATTATTTTTATATAATTTATAATTTTATTTATTTTATTATTTTATTATAATTGAGGGGGAGGGTACAGCTCAAGTGATAGAGCACATGCTTAGCATGCATGAGGTCCTGGGTTCAATCCCCAGTACTTCTTCTAAAGATAAACAATAAACCTAATTACCTCCCTCACCAAAAAAAAAAAAAAAAAAAAAAAAAGCTATAGTTGGTTTCCTTTATAATTCTATGTCTTTTGTTTTACATAGTTTAAAACATGATGCTCAGAAGGGATCCCCAGACTGTTAGAGGGGTTCATGGTGGCAGGAAGGCTGAGATGCTCTGATCAAATCAAAATCTCACATTTTACTGCAGACGATCAAGGCCTTGGAGAGGATAGTGAGTTCCTTAAGGTCACCCAGTGGAATAGGAGTTAAAAGTCGTGTCCTTCCTGTTCTGTGTGGCCTCCCGGCACCTCAGCCCCGATCTCAGTGCCAGGGGAATGAGCTCCTTTGTCTTATGCAGCAAGCCGCTTGGGTATGATGAAGGCTGGGCCAACTGCCTTCTTCGTCTGTACTTCCCTGGCTTGTGGTGGGTGGCCTTCCTCCACCTCTCACTTCCAGGCCTGCTGGTGGTGGTGGTGGTGAGGTTCAGTTCTCTCCAGCAAGGCTTGCCCCTGCGTCCCACATTGCAAAGCCTGTCATCCTAAGATGCTCGAGGGGGTCAACAGAAAGAGGAGAAAATTTAACCCTGATTGCTTGACCCAGTTTTAGTGGTGGTATTTCAGGCAGTATTGGTATCTCCATCTTAACAGGGAAATCTTTCATTTGACCCAGTAGGCTTCCTTAAATTAATTAAGGAGCTCTCATCACTTGGTTTCCTCCTCTTTTAGACTAAAATAAGCCTGAAGTATCAACAGAAAAATAGAGAATCAATTACCAATATTTCTATTTCACTTCCTAGTGCCATTTCTAAGCACTGTATAATTCTCTGAATAATTCTGACAGTATTATTATTATTATTATTATCCCTGCTTTACAGTTGGGAAAAGGTTAGGTAACTTGCCTGAAGTTACTTATATGTCTAAGAAATGGCAGACATGGGATTCGAAAGGGGTATTGAAAGAGCTCAGAGCCCCTGATCTGGGCCACTATGCCAATGTCCAGTTATTATTTCAGTATCTTACACCACCGTTGTTCAGTCTGTTTTTCTTCGGTTTGGGGTTGGACTAGGATCCCACCTTTCTGGGGTGAAGGGAGCCTTTGTATTATTTTGATGCAGCTCTAAGAGGAACTCCTTTCAGGCTCTTGGAGCCATCCCTGAAAGGGACTGTGTTACCTGGTTCGAAGTCTGTTCTGCGTTAATCCCTTGCTTCTGTGTATTCAGGCAGTATGGAGAGGAGAGGCACATTCGTACCCAAAAAGTTTAGTAGAGCTGCAAAATGCTCGATTTGGATTGACTTTGTCTCCATGTCAAGGACATTGACAGTACTTTGATCTTTGCTTCTGAAGCCTTCTCATCAGCGATATTGGCAAATACACCTTTGAAAATTTATATCTGACTTCTTGTGTTTTGAAAAAAGAAATGTTTGTTCGCATTTCTCTTCTTGAGCACGAGTTGATGTTTTGCCAACTAGTTAAACGCCTGCAAATCTGAGTGCTGGCTGAGAAGCTAAGCTTGCTGTAACCAGTTATCCCCAGATGGCCAGATTCCGTTGTGGACCACTTTTATAGATGCTCACTGGTTTCATACTTGGGGTTATGAGGTGTACTGTTCCACGTGTTTTTGCCAGCCATGCACAGCACAGTGTTTGACAGGTTGAGACAGATGGTATAGCTCAAGCTAAAGTGATGAGGGAGGGAAGAAAGTGAAAAAATAGAAAAGGGCACTTGATTTTCTAATTCACATTTCGGAAGTGAATTTCAGCTTCTATGATTGACTAATAAATGCAGTGTTGCTCTAAGACTTGAATTCATTAACGTCTGTTTAAGCAGATATAACTGAGTAATCGGCAGGAAGCAATCTTTTCCTTCATGGATGCTGTGCCAGACTTTATGGGGTCTCCTCCAGATTTGAAAATGTTGGGCCATTGGAAGTGTCAAAAATAGATCTGGGTTTTTCAGGCTAAGATATACCACCAGCAGTACCAGAAAACAGAAAAATCCCAAATTTTATTTTTAAACTTGGGGGAGAAAAAATATGTGGATCTAGCCTGGTGAAGTAGCGGTGATAAGGACAATTAATCAGTTTTCATGCAGCTGCTTCCTGACATTTCTGCAAATTGTTGTGGAAAAATTAATGAAGGTTAGATCAGTAATGGTTTCAAGCTTGGCCAGTGGAAAGTATGACAGTGTTTCCATCAGCAATTAAGCTGGGCTGCTTTCTTTTTTCTATAGGGGAAGTGGTATGATGTGTGTTCTCCACAGGAAATGGAAAACGGCAGCTGCGCCGTGTGAGCACAGGTACGGGGAGCACTCCGGGGTGCTCCAGCAGCCTCTCTCTGGTGTGCACGACCCGTCTGCATGTTCTGCAGACCGGATTTTGCCCTGAGACCTCTTGCCTGAGAAAGGGAGTGAGCATTTTGGGATTTTCTTGAGGTGCCATTTTCAGAAACACAGAGAGGCTATGCATCTAAACTTTGGGAACCAGAAAGTGGAACTTCTGACAAACAGAAAGTGAAACTCACCTATCTAATTTTATTTTTCAAGCCAAAGGTAGTTCAGTACAGGCCCAGTTCACATCCTGTGTAACCCTATGGGATTTTCCCCAGTATTAGTTAAAAAATTTTCCCATAGGGTCACACAGGATGTGAATTAAAGTAAACACTTGACAAGCATGATAAAAAGGAAATTAGCTTTCTAAACGATCCTTTCACCGTTAACATCCTGAGTAGTTATTAGAAACAAGGGAAAGGGTCATTTCAGTGTCTCATTATCAGGTTGTTACATTATTAATAATTATATCAATATTCTTTCCTATCACATATGAAATGTATTTCTTTATATATGAAACTACATTTTGCCTATATATGTTTCTTTTTGGAAAGCATTAAAAGCCTAGTAGAACAGTCTATAAATGTGGTTCTTAGCCTTTTGTGGGAAGGGGTTCATAGACCTCCCCCAGACTCTGATTAAAGCTTCTGACCCTTTCTCCCAGAAAAATGCATGTATACACAACATTTTACATACAATTTTAAAAGTTTCACAGATCTCTTAAGTGACCTTGGACCTTAGGCATTTTTTTGTAGGACTAGGTTTTTAAAACGTGTTATGGACAGACAGAAAATTGTAAAGAAAATGTTAATTCATTCTAAGTAAAGATTTTATAAGGGGCCCTTTTTAAGAAACTTTAACTGTAGCAATAATAATTCTTTCCCTTTTCTACCTGAAAAATGCTTCCCTGTCCTTGGAAGGGAGCTTGTACATGGGACAGCACATACAAAGCTGGCTTTGAAGCCAGCTGTGTGACATTTTAGCAAATGACTTAAGTGCCCTGCCTCCGTTTCATCATCTCTAAAATGGTGGCAACGGGATAATATGTGACTTGTGTCTGGCAGATCGTCCATGCCCAATATGTAGCCCTTCCTCCTCTGCTGTCCCTTCTTCCTCTGCTGTCCTCTTCCGTCCTCTGCTGTCCTTCCTCCCTGAGATCTAGCGTAAATTTCACTCTTTTGCATCTTTGCAGATTTTTTTTCTCACTTTCCCCTCAGTATGCCTCTACTGCTTTGTAAACTTCTTGACTCCCAAAATTGTGTTGCCATTCACTGGCCACAACTAAAGGTGTGAGTTTTGAGGCTCTTGTGTCTTCTCAGTGATGTTTTGTTTTTCTCCATGCACGCTGCATCCAGCATAGTGCTCAAGACACATAGGCATTTCCTGTTTATTCAGTTGAGTAGTAATCGTCTAATGCTTATTTGAAATGAAGTAATTTGGATTTGCAATTGTAGTCATATCGTGTTTATGTGACTACTTGTCATCTGAGAAGAGAGGTCAAATGATCTTGTATAGCCGAAGTGAAATTTAGTGAGAGAACTGAGCCTCGAACTGAAAGTATATCTTTTCCAGTTTTGACTACATCCAGAGTGTATTGTAAACCAGAGCCACGGTATTTTGGCTCAGGTTTTCAGTCAGGTTAATCACCAAGTGATTGGGGGGATAAAGGTGCTATTACATTAGGAAAATGTACGTGTGTATAGATCTATATATATACACATTTTCTGACTCTCAGAAGAAAATGTGGGCTCCCAAAGCCTTAGTTTATATTTTATTATTTAAAGTCTAGGATTGAACAATAGCTTGGAGGACATACTGATCTGGCTTTCTTTGAATTAAGTCCTCCCACACCCTTGCTGATGTTTTGCAATTCAAGTTGAATAACAACGTGTTCTGTCTTTAAGGAGATATTATTCTTCAACTCCCATTTCTCTCTCTCTCTTTCTCTTTGTGTGTGTGTGTGTGTGTGTGTGTGTATCCTGCAGCTGTTATGAATATTTTTAAAGGCAGTTTAAATAAAACATTTACATCAAACCACATTGTCTTAATACTTGAATAACTCAATGGCAGCTCCGTTCTTTCTATACGTGAGTAATGGTTTCCAAACAGTAAATTATGACTTAGGGCCTTGAGCGTAAAGAATGACTTTATGAGCCCTGGGAGGCTTGGAAGAGAGAAATGTATAGCTGTCTGTAGGAGGTCTTTGAGCAAACCAGTGTGGGGAAACAGCAGTGAGTTAGAAGGGAGAAAGCAAAGAGAGTCGAGAGTGGAAAGAAAAATGTGGGAGGTCGAAGGAGGTATCTGGTGGTCTGGGGAAGGTTTTCGACATCAAGAAAGAAGCTAAGTTCTATTATTCAGAGTACTGGAAAACTGTGAGTAGAGCATTGACTGGGGGTGATAGGCGAATTGGACCAATGGCAGGAGCTTCAGACCTGGAAGTGAGGATGCCCAGAGCTGCTAATGGTATTGAGTTGAGTGATGAGGAGGTTGTCATAGTTGAAACAGAATATGAACAGAGGCCTGGGCCTGTGAGATATAGATAAAGAGATGAATTTAGGATATATAGGGATATATAGGGAAGGAAAAAAAATACACGTCGAAAATGGGCTGAACTGGGGGCAAAGAATGGCATGGTTGCAGATTTTGCTCAATAAATTATTGGCCATGAATTCTTGGCACTTGTGAGATGCACAGCCATTCCTTGACTCAGGCATTTCCACCTCCTGGAAAGCCTTGTCTCTGCCTGTCAGAATTTCCAAGCCCTTATTTAACTTCTACCAGCTGCATAAATATTTCTTTCACAACACGGGCTCATAGAAGTCGCTCCTCTACTGAGCTTATATAGTACTATTATACATGCAATGGCACTCAATTGATGTTTAAAGCTATAATTTAAATTTTCACCTACATGTCTTGTCTCTTCAGTGAGCTTCTCAGTTCATGTAAAACTGGAGAGCATAAAAAAATTTCTCTTCTGTGGTCTAACACAGAGTTGTGCCTATAGTAATAAGTCAGTATATATATTTTTAAGAGTTTTAAAAGATACTGAGTTTTGACTGTGTCGTTCAAACTTTACTGAATGGAACCGAAAAAAATGAAGTTATAAGACATTGTCCTTATTCTTGGAGTAGAGATAGCCAAGCTAGATATTTTAGAAAATTAGCAATTTGATGGAAATTTGGTGTTAGAAAAGACTGTTTTAGAATCAGATATATTTTCTAGAATTAAACAAGATAATGCATGTAAAGTGCTTAGTACAGTGCCTGACAGTAAGTACTCCATAATTACTTTAATGTAATTACATTACTTAAAATCACAATAATTACTATTGATGTGAATATAATCTGTTGACTAGATCTCGGTCATCGAAATTCTTAAAGATTAATCTATATTAGTGATGTTGGGTTCTTTATCTTCCTGTCTTTATAGGAACCTGTCTTTAATGTCTCAACTCCACTGTGATTATTCATGTTAAAGACATCAATGATCTTTGAATTGGCAACTTGAGCGGACATATTTCTTTTTCTTATTTAGTATGACTTTTCTGTTGCATTTGAACTCTCTCCTTGAAATACTCTCCTCTGTTGGTTTTCTTGACACCACCCTCTCCTGTTTTCTCTACTGCCTCTCTGATCAAGCCTTCTCCATAGCTTCTTCATCGTTGGTTCTGTCCCTCCATCAGCCCAATAAATGTTCAGTGCAGAGTTCTGTCGTAGGGCTTCGTTCTTTTCTTATTTCTCTCCATATTTACAAGGACTGAATGTTTTTATCCTCTTTCATTTTTTCAACTCCTATTCTGTGGTCGAAGCTCTAGTTTCCTACTTCTGCACTTCCAGCTTCATACTTGATATCTCTGAGTAAGTGACCCCAATAGACTTTATACTCAGCATGTCCAGAATTGTATTTTTCCCTCAAGACTTTTCTTCCTTCCCACTTTTCATCATTAAAAGCCCCACCATCCCTGGAGTCATCCCACCTATAACCCCTGAATTCTCCTTCACGCCTTCCCCACCTTCATGTCACACAGACACACACAACCAATTCCCAAATTCTGTTCATTCTTCTTCCTAAATATCTCTTTAGTCAGCGCCTCCTACCTCTGCCCCATTCGGTTCCTCACAGTATGGCGTTGAACTATTGCTGTAGACTTTTGACTGGTGTCTTTGCCTGAAATGCTACCTGCCCCCCATGTGGTCTCTGCACCGCTTCCAACGCTGTATTCCTGAAAGAAAATTTTCCTTCTGCTTTAGGATAAAATTCAGAATCCTTACGATATCACACAAGGTGCTTTATTATCTCGACCTACTCTTTAATTCCCCCGTCATTATTTAAAACTGTAAAGTTATTTTTGTTTTTTTAGTCTTCATTTAAGGTTCTATAGCAGTGACAAATCTCATAAACAGTGTGTATAACTGTCAATTGAAAAATTAAAAAGTGAGACAAGTCCATAATGCCACACAATTTAATTAATAGAAAAATGAGCACTTTCTTTTCAGTGTTAAATGGATTTTCAACTATGTAGTGAATTTTGTCTCAGCCTCAGAACAACTGCCCTCATTTAACTTTCAGACACACTTTTGGAATTGTGGACTTTGAGTAGGGCCAAATATTTTGTCTCTCTGCTTCATTTTGAATAGTTTCTATTACTCTGCATTCAAGTTCACTAGCCTTCTCTTCTGCAATGTCTAATCTGCCGTTTAGTGCATTTTTCCTCTTACATTTTGAGATTGTTCTCTCAAGAAGTACAGTTGGAGCCTTTTAAAAGTATCTTCCATATTGCTTCTGGTTAACATATTCATTCTTTACTCTAGTTTCTGGAACATGTGGAATACAGCTAAAGTAACTTTTAATGGCATTTTCTACTAATTCTGTCATCTGTGTCATTTCTGGGTCAGTTTTGATCCATAATTTTTCTCCTCTTTATGGGTCAGGTTTTTCTGCTTCTTTGCAGACTTGGTAATTTTTGATTGGATGCTAGAATTTTACTTTGTTGGGTACCAAAGACTTTTGTACTCCTAAAAAATATTCTTGAGTTTTGTTACGGGACGTATTTAAGATACTTGAAAACAGTTTCCCCGGATCTTACTTTTAAGCTCTTTTAGGTGGAACTAGGGCAGTGTTTTGTCTAGGTTTAATTTTTCCCTCCTACGGAAGCAAGAAAGACCCTTCTTCATGCTCTAACTGGTGCCTTGTAAATTACGAGGCTATCCATTCTGGCTGTTGGAAGCAGGCACCCTTTTCTGGCCCTTTGTGAGTCCTGGGCACGGCTCCCTATAACACCCTCAGTGGTTTTCTCCTGACTGTGGGTAGTTTCCCTTATTTGCATGCGCTGGTCAGTATTTACCTGAGTGCTGTATCCGCAGGGCTTCGGAGTTCTCTCTGTGCAGTGCTGTCCTCTCCGTGCCCTGTGACCCCTGACCCCCTTCCGTTCCACGCACTTCTGTGTCCACATCTTCAACTTAGGGAGACCTCTGGTCTCTTTCTGAGTTTCCCTTCCTGACCATGGTGAAAACTTTCTCCAGGTAGCGATCTGGGTCAGTTTTAGGGCTCAAATCATCTGTCCCCTTTCTCTCAAGGATCGCTGTCCTTTGTTGCCAGGTGTCCAGTGTCTTGAAAGCTATCATCGTATTTTTGTTGTCTACCTTTAAGTGCTTCACAGGCAGGAGAATACATCTGATTCCTGCTACTCCATGTTGATCTGAGGCTGAGTCACAGGCTATTTTAGTTTTTATTTACTCATTTGTATAATATTCATTAGCCTGAAGAATTCAAGGTGCTGCTGCTAGATAATTGCTAAGTAAGAGATTTAACTTAATATACACACCTAACATAAAGAGTTGGGTCTGTGAAATCCTTGTAGAGAGAATGTGTTAGGAAGTGTTTTCACAGTAAGATGTAAAAGTATGGTTGGCCATTCCTTTTTGAAACCTTTTATCCATTTTTAAATAAACTAAAAGTTGTATGATTTAAATTCAGTTGTGAATTTGTGAGATTTCAAAATAATGACTCTTTCTCTTCTTATTCCCAATCTGACATTCTTAAAAGCAGCCACATTGTGTGGTGGGGGAGGAGGGGAAAGACTTGTGACAGGCATGAAATTTTAGCCACCGCACAAAATGATAGGGTTTAGGAGATGTAAATAGCGTGGTTTGGACAAATCCACCTACTGACTCCTATTTGTAAGAAGCCAGGTTTCTTAAATTGATCTCAAGTGATCATTTTGCTTTCACTAACCTCTGTGCATCTACAATGGAAGAGCGTTTACATGTGTTGCATTTTTAATGATTTGTCTTATAGTGCTTCTGAGGTCATTCTGTGGTGGCATGCTGTCAGATCCTCTCTCTCATATGCTCTCTTTCTGTCTCTCTCTGTCTGTCTGTCTCTCTTTATCACACACACACACACACACACACACACACACACACACACAAATGGAGACATCTTCCAGAGAATTTCCTGATGTACTGCTCTTTGAAAGTGATGACATTTGTTTACACAGGAAGCTAGACACTGGATTCTTTTCTTTGGAGATTGTTTGAGAAACACATTTTCCACATTGGATTTTCTCATTGTGGCACACGTATGAACCACTTACACATTGAATGTCTGGGAGTCTGATGAAGAATTCCTGATATGAAGTGGCCTTATTGATCTCCTTTAAATATTTAATGCTGAGAAAACATTCTCTTTCTTCCCCACTGATTTTGTTTTTCAGTTCTCCTCAGCAAGCCATGACATAGAAATCAGACTGAAGACAGACCTTAACCTCACTTCTCATGCCATGTTTTGACATGTTTTTCTGTCAACCCAATAAGGCCCCTATAGATTCTGCTGCATTTTTTGTACCAGTTGGATCAAGATTCTTCCTGGAAGCATGGGAAATGATTTGTAGCCCCACAGATGTGGGCTCTGTCTGTATGGGGTTTCTGGATTATCCTTTTAAGTTTGATTAAAAGGAAAAAAAATTAAAAAACAATTTATATATATTCATTGAAAAAAATGTATGTATATCAACCTGTCCTCTTAATATAATACTTAAAATCACTGTCATTCCTGAGCACTGTCCAGCTGCCAGGAACTCTGGAAGGTGCCTTATTTTCATAAACTCTAGTCCTCACAACAGCCTGCAGAATAGGTACTGTTATCTGCACGGCAGACATGAAGAAATCGGCCCAGAGAGGTGATTTGTGCAAGATCACTTCCCTAGTAAGAAGCAGAGCTAATGTCAGGCTAAATTCTGCTGCCCCAGGAGATGAAGCTGTATATCCCAGCCAGAGATTGCCTTGGGGACGATGGGTTACAGAGCTGAGCAAATCCTACCGCTGTGCCCCGAGGAGACCCGGGGAGCAGCAGTTACACGGCAGCGGGCCAGCCTTGCTCCTGCGCCTGCGCCTGCGCGTGTTGCCTCGGGAGCACGGGGAGGGGCACTGGGACCTTGCGGGGAGTGTGGTGGAGAGAGTGTTCTCAGGAGGCTTCCAGGAAGACACGGTGCCAGCGTGGAGTCCGGAAGGAGGAGTAGAAGGTGATGACCTTGATTATCTCTGGCAAAAGTTAACTTCAGACCAGAGATCTAACTGTTGTCTGCTGTAGTATTAGTTACGGTATTTGGGGTGATTTTTATTAGAACATTGGTATGAAATGTCACTTTCCTTATAACATTGTTTCTATGGAAAAACGAGATTTGATTTATATCATTTCAACTTGCAGGGACTTCCCAGGACTCTGTCCAGCCCTGAGTTGGCACCTCCCTACCTGTCTTTGGGTCATACACACATCTGCTTGTCTTCCTCCTGGCTGTGCCCTCAGTCCAGCCTCCTGAGGCACTCTGCCTACAGGATATCTTGATCTGGATACGTGGGTTGTCCTGAATGCAAATTAAATATGGAGTGTACTCAGGGCATGCAAACTGAGTTTCATATTTGCTTAAATTAAACTTGAAGGCACCATTGGCCCTAGCTGACCTTTCTAGCCTTACTGTTTTCAATTCCTCTATACAAAACTATGAAGTACTAGCCAAGTGTACTCTTCCTTGTCCACCTGCTCTCTTCCATCTTTAGGCTATGAGTTCACTGTCCCACCTCCCTGAGTGGTCTTCCCCTCTAAACTCTGCCCTTAAAATCCTTCTAATCCATGTCTCATATCTCTGTCCTTCATTTAGCCATTCATGATTATTCCAGCCATAAATACATTGTTACCTCCTGTGGATTACTTTTGTACTACCTGTCACAGACTAAGAGCGGGGGCACTGCTTAGGGACGTACATAGTGCCAACGCCAGCTCCTTACAACATGTGTGAACCTGGTCAAGTTACTTAACCACTACAAACCTCATCTATAAAATGAGAGTAATGTCACCTACCTCTGAGCATTGTTTTGATGATTCAGTGTGATAATGTATGCAAAAAGCTTAGCATAAGGTTATCTGTTATGTGGTCTGTGTTCAGAACATGTCAGCAATTTTTCTGTCTTTTCTGTAAATTCTGAGGTCATCTATTGTGTATTATTTATCTTTGTGAATTCCTCTCCAAAGCCTGTCTCTAAAAGAGCCTGTCATACTGCGTCAAATGCAGCAAATATTCCATAAATATTTCTTTGAGGAAGAACTAAATACTATTTTTTAAATTATAGAATTCACCCTCCAAGAAGGGATTTATGAAAAAAGTGATCTTAGATTCTGTTTTGCCAAGGAAAGTCCTGAAGTTAAATATTAATTGTGCCCCTTTTTGTTCTGATGGTTCAGATAATAAATTTTAGGGACACCCTATCTATGGAATATTTGCAGTTTTGAATTGTCCATGGTACTTTTCCAACTATATTTATTTGTTTTTCATGGAGATATTTTGTCTCTAAAAGGAGATTGTAAGCTACTTGAGAACCATTTCATATCTTATTTCTCTAAAATCTACTGAGTGCATTGGGAATACTGACAATACAGCAGAACCAGGCCGTATCCACAGAGCAGTGACCCAGTTCATGATATGGCTGTATCGGTCCTGACCATGATCTAAATGCTGCTTTTTAAATGAAGGTGCAAGTTAATGTGTAGATGTATTAGGCCCTATGTAGGTGGAGAATAGTCATTCTATCCTGTGATAGGAGGGCAGTCCACTAGCCAGAATTTCTCTGGGGCAGGATCCTAAATTAATTTGTTTCCCTACTGTAGACCTAGCACCAAGCACAGCACCTAAAACATGGTATGTGCTCGATAAATAGTGAAGGTCTTGGTACCCACACCTTGGTGTTCCATGCATCTCTACCAGATTCCTTTTGGTCCTTTGTAGATGGCAGAATAAAACATGTGCAGAGTCTGAAGAGATCTGGTATGCCTCAATATGAGCTCAGAAAGTTGATGAGAGGACAGAGCTGGATTAGGAGACAACTAGCCCTCTCAGACCTTCTCTGGAAACGGTTTCCATGCAGAGTCTTTTTTCTGAATAAACTTTTCTAGAAGAAAAGTGGAAGATTTATTTTTGTACAGCTTTGCCTACTTGATAAGAGAGCAAATGAAGGCAGGGCCCCTTTGCCTCTCCGTTCCTCTCTTCCAACCAAAGAAGGAACAAGTTCCATGATGTAAAAGGTTCCCGGCTTAGGTGGAAGGGCGCTGTGGCTCCTTACCAGCTATCCTTGGAATGTCAGAGAATGTGGGGGAGTTTCAGGGCTCCTTGAAAAGGAATGTTGGCATTAGTTGCTTCTTTTCCCCTGCTGGGGAGCCTGGGCTGTACCCTCTATGCTGGGGCAGCCCAGAGAAGTGGTCCAGAGTCGTGCACCATGTTTGTCTTGCTCCTCTGGTTCTTTATTTCCCTACAGACACCTGCTGGCCTTTGGCAGCCCATGTAATTACCCTTATGCTTACAGTTACTTGGTGTACATTTTGCATATAGTTCATCTTAAATCACAATCTAACATTACACAAAGTGACATTCTATTAGTGCAGTGTTAAGGGATTTTCTTAAGGATGTGTTTCTTGTTTTGGTTGTTTATTTTTTGGACGTGGACTGAAATTTTTGTGACCACACCCCATGGAGTCAAATTTAAAGGACTGGTATTCCCTAATCATCTGTCTTAAGTCTATTCACAATAATTTTTGAGCACTTTTCCTGTGGTAATTCGTTCTGCCTTTCTCCAAGTGAAGTGGCCCCTCTCGACAGGCATGTGTCCTTATTAGGTTGTCCTATTTTCTTAAAAAGAATGTGAGCTTTGCCCTTTTCCCATTGGCCATCTGTCTTAATCATCTCTGTCTGCTCTAACAGAAACACCTTGGACTGGTATACACAACAGACATTTATTTCTCATAGTTCTGGAGGATGGAAGTCCAAGGTCAGGACACCAGCATGGTCAAGTTCTTGGTGAAGGCCTTCTTCTTGGCTTACAGATGGCCACCTTCTCATTGTATCCTCATGTGATTGGGAGACAGGGGATGCAAACACCCTTGTGTCTCCTCTTCTAGGGGCATCAATCCCAGCCTGACAGCTCCACCCTCGTGACCCAATTAACTTCCAAAGACTCCACTTCCTAATGCCACCCCACTGGGGGTTAAGATTTCAACGTGTGAATTATGGGGAGACACACACAGTCCATTCACATTAAATTCACATCAAAGCAGGGCATCCATTCTTCAGCTGGCTCTCGGGCACCCCTCTCCCTCTGGTCTTCACCATGCTACTCTACACATTTTCATTACCTGCCTGGCCCCAGAGAAACTAGAATTGTCAACACTGATAGTCTAAAATTTATCCTGGTATCAAGCTAGAACAGGAGAGTGTGAACCTGTTGCTGTACATACCTTCCAAAATCCCAGCCTTTGTAGGACAGTCGATCTGATTCAGGACTGATGCAGTTTTTTCTGATATTGAGTGAGGCTGGCCATGTGTAGGATTCATTGATAATTATTCCCAATTCCTTTGAGCTCTTCCCCACTAAGATGTGACTGTTTAAGCCATGAACAAATTCTTCCAATCAGAATTTATACATTTGGGTAAAAGCAAACTGGTCTTGTGCTTCCATGAGCAATTTACGTTTGAACCGTAGTTTGCTGTACTCTGTCGTCATCAAATTGCTTGCACACTTCACAAAATAATTAAAGGAGATTGTGAAAACAGGTACAAATAGCTTTTGATATTCATGCCTAAGAGCTCCTTCAGCCCAGAAGTTGAAACGCTTATGAGTTCAACAAAGGTTTATATGGAGATGAGAGAATTTGGTTCCTCTCCCAGTACTTCCAGCCTCCCTTTCCTGAGGACTCCAGTGCATGAAGGGGCGACATTCCCACGCACGGGGCACCAAGAAGAGAGGTGCTCTGTGACTTGGGCAAGTGTACTGGGGCCTTGATTACAGAAGAGGAAGAGTCACTTCACTGCTTTCCCTCCTCTTTTTACTCCATGGCCTGATATTTGCTGCACACCTATAGGGTGAGGGTAACTGCTGAGTTTATTTTCAGTGCAGAAGGCTATCTTCTCTTTGTGTTCTGAGTTACTTGTGTGTGTGTGTAGCTGTTGTTTTTGCCTCAGGGCTGGTTACAGCTGTGCAAGACACAGACAGCAGTTGTCTCCCAGTTAATCCTAACTCTTTGTGCCCACGTAGTGTAGGTGAAGTCTTTTTTTACCCTCTTCTTCAACTAATTATATGCTCTGCCTATGCAACTGTAATTATTTCACCAGCATCTGTGAAACCTATGTCATTTCTCTTTTAAAATATAGTTAGAAAAATAGCAGAAATAAGCCTATTTTAAGAGCTTGTGTGGTGAAGCAGATTCCACTAACGAGATCCTCTGGATTGGCGTTACCTGTAGCCTTTCATCACCTGAAACTTGCCAGGGGTGATGAAATACTGAAATACACACCTAGTTTCCTCTTGAAGCTTAAATTTACACTTGACAGATTTCTTTTAGTAAGAATTAGATGCACTGGCAATCTTGACTTGATCAAATGTAGACCTTTTTAAAGTACTTTACCTACCACAGAGTTCTCTATGATGCCTTTAAAAGGCTGTGCATTCATTTTTGTTCTTAGTGACGTTATTTACAGCAAAAAATTTTAAGTGTCTTTTTCATCTGTGCGTTTGGTCAATTTTTAAACTCATTTCATTTTAAACCTGATTAGATATTAAAGCCTCGACATCAGAGTTTTCTGATACAAAGTCTAGGTTAGCTACAGAAACATGATAGGACTTTACCTTTTAGTATTATAAAAATGTAAAATTCTAAAGGAAATTGCACAGCAAGTGCAATGCTCTGTCATGTTCTATCTTTTCTTAATGTATTGCTAGTGAATTTTATCTCTGTTTATGATTCTCCCCTCCCTGTAATATTCCCTTATTACTGGGTGATATTTTGGGGGGGAACTTTGGTCTTTGCTTGTGCTGCTCTGCTTTTTTTTTCTGGGTAATATAGTTTTTTAATCCTTAATATGGGGTTTGGGTGTAGAATTAGGAAAAGGAAGGCAAGCAGTGAATTAGTGAATTTTAAGTGAATTCGATCTAGATACTGTATTTTATGTATAGTAAAATTTTCCCTTCATGACTGCATGACCAAGACTTGAGTGTACCGTTCAGACGTCAGGAAGCATCTCTGAAGTTCCTAGGATGAGTGTGGCAGAGACTGGCTGGCTTTTCACCAAACCTCTGTCCTGCCTGTTCTCCCAGGGCTCGTGGTCAGATGGCATTTCTCAGCCTCTCCTGCAGTTAGATGAGCCACGGGGCTGAGATGTGGTGAGTGGAATGTAGGTGGAAGTGCCCTGTGCCCCATCCATGCTTGACTCATAAACCCTCCCTTGGGTGACCCTCCATGTTTTCCCTCCTTTGCCAGCTAGAGGCAGATGATCGTGGGGGCCTTGGAATCCTTGTTTCAGATGGTGAGCCATAAGACTGAAGGAGCTTAAGTCCCTGAATTGAGGGGAACCACCCGTATGTCAGGTCACTCAGTTTAGATTGCTACCATGAATGAGCCATTATGCATTTTGGGTCTTGTTTGTTACAGCAGCCTGGAGTACATTAACAAACACAGGTAGAATTCTTGTCTCCAGTGGCCTCCTGCTCTCATCTGAGGGATAAGTTCATCAACACTGTGGCCCAGTGTGATAAACCATTAGCAGCTGTCTGTCCTGTGAGGCCACAGAAGAGGACTTGGGATTCGTCTGGGGGGCAGGATAGACTTAGACGTCAAGATGAACAGGGATAAACTGGATGCGCTCCTAGATCCAAGAAGGGTCCAAATCCTATTAGAACTTGAGTCATGACACAGAAGGGCTGTGACGGGGACATCTATAAAACTGACTGAGAGGGGCCCTGGAGTGAATGTTCATGTCTTCTAATGATCTAGTGAGTTTCATTTTATTATTGTTTTCAAACATATAGATTTGTTTAGTTCTTAAAATAACTAAGGAAGGTAGCAGAGCAGGAATTATGGTGTCCATTTTGTAGGTGGGAAAACCAAGACCCAGTGATTTTAAGTGATTTATCCGAGGATACATAAACAGGAGAGCTAAATTCGTATGCTGAGAGGTGTCAGGGATCCATGGAAATATTTGGTGTTCTGGAGTAAAAGAGAATTAGCTTAAAACCCTGGACTTGGCCCTTACGATCTGTGTGCTCTAACACAGATAGTAACATTCTCAACTGTAAAATGTGAAGTTTCAGAGTCATCAAGAAAATTCAATGAATTTAAGTATTTTAAAGTATACGGGTACTCACTTTAATCTAGCATTCTTTCCATGTCTATCATAAGCTCTCTCACCTACAGCGGTGCCTCTCTGTGGCCCTTGTTCCCATTTTTCTGGATACCGGCCACTGCTTGACCTCATTCATACTTGGCGAGATCTCGGGGAAGGCTGTCTCCGTTCTGATCTGTGGACGGCATCAAATGGGAGGGCAGGGCAGGCTGAGCCGCTGTGTGAGCCCTTCTGGCTGTACCTCCCTGTGCAGACTGAGTGCATCATGTTCTCCATGCCGTGCAGGAGAGCGGGGTCCTGCCTTCCTCCGTCTGTTCAAAATGTAGGGGTTTCTACACAGTGATCAGTATGTAACCAGTCTTTGTCCAGCAAACTCAGAATTTATCCATTAACACCAAGAAGCAACACAGAATAAATGATGATGCCTCTAAAGCTATTGTCTGATAGAGACCACAGTTCCTGGACCATTTGGATCGCCTGCAGGTAGCAGGTAGAAGCACTCACTACTAAAACGAGGATATTTCTGTTCCAGAATAGAGACCAGTTCTTCACATTTTTTCTGTAGACATTAATACTTTCCATAGACATTAATAATGCAGCTTCAGGGATTCCTCTTCCTAAATCTTCCCAATTCACTTCTTTTCCTCTGCTTATCATCCCCCAAGATGTTAAAAGGAAGCCATTTCTGAGACTTTATCTTCTGGTTTTAAATTTTAATCTCTTTCAACAAATTGGAATCTTTCTCATCAACTAGATACTCCAAGCAGAAAATGTGTACTTTTATAAATTTTCATGTGTAACTTTACTCATGATGATCAGCCACACACGTCTTGTTCCTAACCATATTGGGCATGTATAAAAATGTAGGCCAAACACTTTCAAACTTTCAGCGATTCGCTTGGAAAGAACTCATGTCTCAAAGAGAAGCATATATCAAGAGAAGATGCCATCTGGCAGTTTGAGTCCTACCTTGTTAAACTTGAATTATGCACTTTGCAGAGTAGAGGCAGAGGTGCTTATTAATAAGTGTTAACAGTGACTAATATCATATCATGGATGTTAATTGAATGTTGATATGTATTTAAAAATTGCAGTAATAGAGCCAGCCACACTTCAGCAGCTGAGCACGGTGATGCTTTCCTAGGCTTAATGCCTCAATATTTGTGAGCTTTAAGAAAGGTTTTTTCACACCAGTCAAATGCAAACATTTTCAGTGTTTTTGCTGCCACTCAGCTGTACTGCAACTCAGACACTAAGTCTAAGGTAAAGGGAAAGTATGTGATGCTTAATTTAATTTTGGGGACATTCTTGGGTGACAGTAAGGTTTTCCACATCCTAGGGGGAGGGAGAAGGGATTTTAGCAATTTGACCTGCATCTGAAGTGAATCCGTTCATCACTGTCATTAAGTGATATGTGGATTTTCAAGTACAAGGTGAGCAAGGTGAATTCCAAACTAACCAGTGGTGCTGGGTCACTGTCAGGGGCTTGGCATGGATGTCACACCCCTTACCAGCCTGCAAAGGGACTGTTTGCGCCCACGAACTGAATCTTAGCGCAGAGGTTTCCCTGCTTTTAGATGTGACCAGTTTGCTACTCGACCACTTTGAACTTTAATTACAGTTTCAGGTTGCATGATAGAAGTTAGCTGACAAAACTGGAACTTTAATGATGTTTTTCTTGGGGGAAAATTGCTTTTAGCATGTGTTAATTTTCCAAATAACCTGTTGACTTTTTGAAGCCAACTGCTAACGACCAAAAATTAACTAATGTTTAGTCACTATAGGATCAGAGGAAACAGTGAATAGCAATATGAACATCCAGTTTTCCCAAATAAAGATGATGACTGAGTCTCCCCTTTTCTTAGCATTTTAGCCCCTTATGGAGGAGTGTCTCTCCCTGAAGTTGACGAGATGCATATTCACATTTGTTTTTCAGGGATACTTAGATGTCTTTCACAGGCTGCACTGGGGGCCTGAACGACTTTCCTGCCCACCAGCCAAGAAATGAGCTACATTTTCTATCTAGTCATTCTGTCATTTATATATAAATGTATTTATTTATTATATATTATATATTTATTATATATATTTATTTGTATTTATAAACAAAATCTTAACACTGATAATTGATAGTCTACTTAAAAATTTTTACTTTATGAAATACAATTTTTAAAAGTTTTCCTTTTGAATATTTTCATGCTTCGAGTTACACCTACACTGAGACAAAATCTATAGACACACATACACAAGTATTCACATGTGGGTACAAGCAAAATCAAATAACCATTTTCAACTAATTTGATGCACTTGTTATTTATATAGCCCAAATAATAAAAGTCAGGTACCCACGTTTGTGAATATAATGTTTGCCCATATTTACAGCTGCTGGAAAGTTACCTCTGCCAGTATGTAAGTAAGAATGCCAAGTCCTTTAAGAGTATTTATAAGTGCTGGATATTGTGCTGAATGATTTACATGTAGTATCTCATTTAATACTCATAACAACCTTCTGGCATAAGGACTATTACTAACCCCATTTTATAGTGAAGAAATGGAATTTGGGAAGATTAGTAATTTAACCAAGGTCTCACAGCTGGTGAATGGTGTGTTAGAATTGAGACCCATTTCTCCAGAGTCCATGGACTTCATCATCCTGACACTGTCTTCGTGGGGTCACCTGTGACCTTGAGCAGTCAGGAGCTGAATTACTTCTCATTTTGAGAGAGTGAATTAGGCAGAAAGTTGCAATCCAGAGGGAAGACGGTACAACCTTCCTTAGCATCATGCCTTCTCCATGGGCAAACAAGTAGACTTGGGAAGTGGGAAACACCAGCCAAACTGTTTTAATCATAGTATTTATATGATGATGCCTTTGATAGTAAGGAGCAGGGAACTTGACCTAAACTCTCTACAGCAAAAATGAAAACGTTATCAGCTCATGAACCTCAGCGGTCCAGGGACAGTGTACTTTCAGGTTAGGCTTGATCCAGAGACTTGTTAAGTGTTTGGGCTCTTGTTTCTTTTGTTGGGATATTTTTGACTGTGCATGAGGTTTGTTGTTAGGCTGGCTCCCCTCATGGTAGTAGCAATGATGGAAGAGATTCCTGACTTCCCTCTCCTCGCTACACAGATCAAAGGAAGAGAATTCCTTGTGGCTTTTCAGGATGAAAATCTTCTTTTATGTTTGACAGGCACTACCTACTATTACCTAGAAGCTCATTTCATAATTATTTATAATACTCTTCTTGACATCAAATCACTACATTAGAAACAAAGGGAAGGATTTTCCAGACATTTGTGTACATACTATTTGGACACACCAAACTCGTATGCACACAGCAGGGAAACTGTTACTTCAGAAGAATAGCCCTTTGTTTCCAATTTTGGATGACATTGTCTCCATTCACTGTCTAAATGATTTGTGCCAGTTTTCGCTTAAAGTCCTAATTACTGTCTCCTTGAAAAAAGTACTTCAAATTCATTGCTTTTGATGAGTTCCAACTATTTTCTTTGTTCCATGTAGGAAAGCGCTGTGAAACAATTTAGAACTAAATATTTTAGCTCAATTTGGATTCACTTGTGTTGGTCAAATTTAATTAATGTCTAATAAAAATTAAAATTTCCCACCCAGAACTTTTAAGTATAGTTATTTTACACTCTACCCCTATTTTGTATCTCATAGAAATTAAGCCAAATAGCAAACAGTCACTTGAAGTTTTCTTTGAGATGTTTTCGTCAGAGAAAATAAGCTGACAAGAATGTGGAAATCCTCCATTTATAGTAAACCCTTGGTGAGGAGGTACTATTTATAAATGTTTTCCATATGATGTGCTGGTATTTTTTGGTTCTGAGGACTATGTCTGTATTGTTTCTTTTCTCTTGCTTTTTTTCTTATGAGTAAGGAGTTCCACTCTCTGTGCCCCTTTCCCCATGAGGAGAAAAGAAAGGAAGATCTATTTCATGAAACAAGTCATGGTAGCAGGTAATGAAATAAGGTTTTCCACAGGCTTATTTATGACACTGTTTTTGCCCTGCTGTTCACTCATCTCCAGGTTCTGAAAAAATGGATTTTATTGTTAACAGGTTTGAAGAGAAGGGACCGTAATAGTCAAAAGGACCATGGTCCAAATATAGAAAAACATTAAGGCTGTACACACTGTGTGTCTCCAAGGACAGAGCCCTGTCATTTTTGCAGACTAGGCATCCCTAAGCGAATGTGAATATTTCAGGGTTTTTAAGGGTATCAGTCATTCCTTGCAATGAAAAACACTGGTGATCCCGGTGTTTTCCTTTTTTCTTGTGTCCCTTTCGATTTACTAAACTGAAGGTTGTTGGCTACTACAGGCTGCCCCAGGCACGGCTGAAGTAATGCCCTTTTTAGCTTCGGGGGTGGAGGTGGTGCAGCACCCGCGCCAGACGAACCTCCGTTCCTCTGGTGCGCCTTCCCCCTGCACCTTAGCTCAGCTGGACTCGCGTGCCTGGTCTTCCCAGCTTTTCCAGGCCCTTGTCAATGGAATCTCACTGTTGAATGGATGCTAAAGTGTTTTCTCATTAATGCATAAAATGAGTATAGGTCTGTTGCTGATGGATGTGTGCAGAAGGTTTCGGCTGACCTTGGTTAACCATGGAGTAGTCACCTTACCCTGTTGTGGAGAGAGCTTTCTGACTGCTTGACTGTGTTGACAGGAGTTACTCGGGGCCCTCAGGAAAGTAGGAAGTGTTTAGTGCTCAGGCCTTTTCATTTCATCTGTTTTTGTTTCTTTACCAATAAAACTGCCTTGCTCATTAGGATCAGTGACAACGGTATCTACTCTTTGATGACTCAAGATTGACATGTCATCTCAACGTTGGGCTCACCAATTGAGCAGAATAAAAATGCGCTGGCAGCTTTATCATTCCCATTTTACATATGAGGAAACTTAAGCTCAGAGAAGGTAAGGGAACCACCCAAGGTCAGTCCATAGCAGAGGGGATCTTAAACCTACGTCTTCTGCCCACAAATCCCATACATGCCTTTTTAAAACTGGGTTTATAGGATCCTGTAAGGTCCACGGAAATATCATTGTGCGGGAAGACAAGACCAGGATACTGCTCGTTGATTGGATCATATAATCCTTGAGATGTTGCTTTGACAATTGTTTGTCCTTTCTGAGCCTCAGTTTCCACATGCTCTTCTTGCATAAGAAGGATATTATAAGACTGAAATGATAAGCTTTGAAAAATAAAATAATGCACATACTCAAGGCATTATTAAAACATTTTCTTTTCCATATTGCTAGTTATCGATTGAAATAAATACTGTAATCTGCTTGTACACCCGTGTTAAAACTAGAGAGCAGATGCTGCAATAAAATTAGTCCTGGCACCTTGTCTAAGGCCTTTAAGGAAATCAGAGCAAGCCTGATAAATGAGACAATATGGTAAAATATTTAATTTTGTAATCTCCTTTGTGCTTTTATTTGCTTAATTGTTTTTGCTTATTTTTCTCTACTTCTGTTTGTTTTGATGAGAATCTGTGCTAGGGAAGAATTTTTAATAATAATTTTTAAACAAATTATTTTCCCCTCACTGGTATATCAGAGAGAATGAAAGTGAAATTCGAAATAATGTCAGTAAACGTGGAGTCAATGAATATTGTGTGGATTAAAACCGTTTGTGGGCCTGCAGATTTTGGCAAACTGCTTTCAAAGCTGAAACAAAAGCATGTTTTTTAAATTTATTATCATTTTTTTCATGGTGAATAATTTCCACTGCAGTATTTAAATTATGTTCTTTACATAATTTATATGGTGTGAGGAATATAGAAATCAGGCTGATATGCCCATATTGGATACTGGTCAATGTTGACTGAAACCCCAAATTATGTATGCAAACACACATTATCTAGCATTTGGATTTATTTGAAAACAAAAGTCAAGTTAAATCACATGTGACTAGTTAATCAAACCGTCACTGAAAATGGTTTTTGGATTTGAATTCATTGTTTAACATTTAAGATAAATGATGCTTATACCTTTAAAGTAGAGGTTGATTTGAGACTTGAAATGCTTTCTGATCGAATGCATTCTAATCTTGTTAAAATACATGTGTTCAAATCTGATTTTATGCCCTATGGATGTTCAACAAATAAAAAACATTCATCCAACCCTTTCAATGCACTGCACAGGATCTGTGTGCAGGATCTGCCAGAGTCAGTTATCTGTGTCCAAGAATATGTCAGATGCATTTACCATGTCTGCTGGTGAGGCTTGACAGTAGCTGGAAATTTGACCATCTCTCAAAGATAATATAATTTGACCATATTATTTCCATATTATTCATCTGCAGTTCCTTGGAGAAGGAAAAGTAGTTAATGTTTTTCTTGAGTTGTGTTATATGTACCTTTTCTGTTGTATTTACAAAATCCCTTCTTTTCTTGGAACCAATACAGTTGAAGGCTGAAGGAAAAGAAAATATTGGGGAGTTTCCAGGTTATTTTTTTATATACCTGGAACCAATTAGTTTTCCCAGTTGTGCTGCCCAAACACTATTGAAATATACAAATAGATTAAATTTTGGAAACAGTTCCCAGCTACATTTATTATGTCTTTTCTAACAGTCCCCATTATTGAGATGTGTATGTGTATAAATTAGTAAGTGTGAGCAGGAGACAGTAGGAAGCAAAGGTAGGAATAGTACCTGAAGCTAAAAATGATGTTAATGATCAAAATACACACCAAGAAGGCTAGATACTTCCTAGAGGAGGGTCCCAAATTTAGATCTTTAGCTTTCCAGCAGCCAATCCAAAAATGGACACTAAATGGCTTAACATGTAGTGTCTATAAAGCCATTTTTCAGTAAAAATAAAATTCTTTTTGATACTGATACCAGATAAATTTCTCATATGTCTTTACTTTAAATGGACAATTTTTAAAATGTATTTTTATTGCAATATAGTCATTTTACAATGTTGTGTCAATTTCTGGGGTACAGCACAGTGCTTCAGTCACATAGGAACACACATATATTCATTTTCATATTCTTTTTCACCATAAGTTACTACAAGGTATTGAATATAGTTTCCCTGTGCTATACAGTATAAACTTGTTTTTTATCTGTTTTATATATAGTAGTTGCTGTCAGTAAATGGACAATTAAAATTTATAAGCCACACAGCTCCTTTTTTGATTGCTAAATAAACTGGAATAGACATCTCGCCTTGTCCGTAGTAGCAAGGAATGCATACTTCGGTAATCATCGAATTGGAAACAAAAATATGGCATAGAAGCCTCATCCATTTCCTTTGATAAATTACTGACTGAAACATTGAAAAAAAATCACCTCAGTCACTAATGGCACCATCAGAAATGAACATTCATGCCATCAATAAATGTTTCCTAAATGTTGATAAAGTGAAGCACAGTGTGACTATTGATCACAGTGTTCTGCTTTAGGTGGCAGTATAGAATTATTAGATACGGTATCTTTATTGTATGCTCCTCACAGGATTCCCCTTTGATCTTATTATCTTTTAAGTATCAGTGTATTGAGCACCTACTATGCCAGGCGTCTGGTTACAACAGCCTTGATTGGGAGGAGGAAGTGTTTTCATTTTCTGAATTAAGAAAGAGGATCAAAAAGGTTAAACAAATTGTCCGAGATTACACAGCTTCCAGGTATTAGAACTAACGCAGGAATATGGGTTCCCTGACTCGAAATGCAGTATTCTTTTCATTGCATCTTTTCTCCCCACCCAAAAATTGTATGTACTTCTGTAAAACTGAGTTAATTATAATGTTAGTCTACTCAAGTCTGCCATAACAACATACCACAGACTGGGTGGCTTAAATAACAGAAATTTGTTTCTCACAGTTGGGGGCTTGAAGTTCAAGATCAAGATGTCAGCAAGATAAGTTTCCTTGTGGGACCTCTTCTCTTGGCTTGTAGAGAGCCACCGTCTCTCTGTGTGCCCACGTGACATGTTCCTTGTGTGTATATGCAGAGAGAAAAAGTGAGCGAGAGCTCTCTGATGTCTCTTCTTATAAGATTACTAATCCTATGGGATTACCATGGGTGGATATAAACCCACTCTTATGACCTCATTGAATCTTAATTATTTCCTTAGAAGCCCCGTCTTCAATTATACCCACACTGGGGGCTGGGGCATCAGCCCATGAATCTGGGGAAGACAGAAACTTTCAGTCCGCAACAGTTATCAATTAATGAGAAAATTCCATTAAGGAAGTGCAACCAGGCACTCCTTCCTCCCTCCTTTGCCCCTTGTGCATGATGCTTTCAACCTAGACCCAGGGGCTTAGGTTAGTATCAAAGCAGGCTTGGCTGAGTCACGGTCATCCAGTGCAGTTGCTTCACACTCTACGTTGGCTCCATACCCTGGTACCATTTGGAATTGGAGTGACCAAGGCCCTGGCTAAGTCTTTGAGGGCAGTTATCACCCACAATAATACTTGAACAATTGCCACGAGCAAGACACTCTGCTAAGTGCTTTGCCTTCATTGAATTCAATGGGTCTCATTGAATTCTCACACTTAAATGAAGATGATAGGTGATATTTGGTGTTCCCTTTAGACTAAGATTACTTCTCTTTATACTAAGATTTTCATGGTCACATTGCTATTAAATGCTTGATCCACGATTTACTTGAACCTAGTCTGATTCCAGTCCTTAAATTCTACCCCATCCTGCCCTTCTAGTTAGCAAGTAGACCAGCATCTTGATAGTCAGTGAGGTAATGGTACTCTAAGACTGCAAAGGTAGGACTATTCATGAGCAACAGCAAGAAATGACTTTTTATATCTTGACGGCCATTGATGTCAGCATTGCCTTGCTTGTCTTCACCACCACTCAGGGCAGAGGCAAAAGTTTGTGGCTATCTTGCCTCCATGCTTCATGTTCTAATGTAGGAGCCATCTTTCTTTTCCCCAAGTTTTCAGTGATCCTCACATTTACATACTTGGCATAAGTACACATAGACTCAGCATCAAACCTCACAGGTCTTTAGTGGCTAAAATGACTGCTCCGATCAGTAAGAAGGCAGGAAAGAAAGAGTGAGAAATTGGAGAGACCAAGTTAAATTAATATTTTATTGTTCACAGCTTGGGTGAAGAGATTTAAACCTCTCCCTTAATCACTTACTTTAGTTACTGTTTTGAGATGAGATCTTTAACAAAAAGTAAAATGATTAGATGTTTAACTTTAGTATTTTGTTAAACACACACACACATTTCTGTTAACTCTTTTTTCTACTTAAATTTCTAAATAACATCTAACTTCTGCACCTTTCAACATTTACAAAAAATTTACCTTTGTGTTTGGTAGCTGAAGAAGTGCCAGAAATCATTAAATTAATCCTTTTTGAGGTTTTGAGATGCTCAACTTCCGTGCAGTCCACTTAGGTCAGTCACTCAGTCCTGATTGGTTTCCGTGTCCTCATTTGTTGGATATGGTGGCAGACTTACCAGGATCCCTTTTGTGCTCCAAGTCTGAGGGTTTATGAAGCATTTTTTTTTTCAGTCATTAAGCAAGAAGAGTGTTTTCTCAGGTGCGGGGCACACACATGATAGACTCACAGTCATTCATTAGTTTATTCATTCATTCACATTTATTTATTCATCCATCCACTCAGCTGACCGGTACCTATTGACTTCTACTCTACCATTCACTGTCATGTGCTGTGGGACATAAAAATGGTTTTGTAACGTTCAATATATTGCATATGTGGTTGAATATATGTGTTTAATTCAATAACGTGAGGAATCTGTATTCCAGATATTAACTAACAGTGTGATCTTCTAAAACTCAGTAACATTTCTAAAATCAGTATAGATCAGTTTTCATGTTTATAGTAAAAGATCTCCACAGCTGTTTTTTTTTTAAGAAACAGTTTAAAAAAAAGAGTATATAGTTTTTTAAAAATTGTTTTAAATCTACTATTCATAGATAATGGCTTATAGCTCATCATCTTCAGGGCTTTATTGAAAAACAAGATACATTTATATATTTTATTGTATTATTTGATAGGTCATAATTATATCATAGTATTTGGATATATTTACCAACTGAGATAAATTTTGCATGTATTCTGGTGCAAAATAGCCTTTTAAAATAGCCTAATAAGAAACAGTGTTCTTCCTAAGACTGTTAAATACACCAGTTACTCAGGGAAAATAGCTGTTTAAACTCATCAAACCCCTTAACAAGCTCTGTCATCCTCACTCCCATCGGATGGCCAGCCTTCTACTTACCTGAGCAGATGAAGAACATCTTAAGAGAAATTCTGTTTCTTTTCTCTCTGTCTAAAAGATTGTCTTTCCTTTCCTCCAGTCTGAAATAGAAAAGCTTCTATTCTTCCTTCTGAAACTGATCTTTAATCTATGCTCTCGAGTTCCCTTCTCTTTCCCACTTCTCAAAGAGTTTATTCCACTAATTATCTTATCACTTGTATCTTTCTCTCCTTTAGCTTCAAGTCTCCCTGGTCTTAAAGCGAATTTTCTGTTAATCTCAATTCTTTTTCAGGTTATACATTTGTAGAAATTTGCCCAAAAAGAGATGGAAAGAGATGAGATGTAAGTGTGAACTTTCTGAAGTGTCTCTCTGATTGTGGCAGTCCTCTGTTCCGAACCTCTGATGGCCGTCATTGTCTACCAGATAAAGTTCCTTTACCATCTGTCACTGCCTGTCCTCTCAGCCCTCACTTCCATTACCTCATCACCCCAAATGTGCTCGTTGCAGAGCTGTTTCTTCAGCATCCCTCACTCTTCTCTATAGCACGATGATACGTTCCCATTCCATGCCTTTCCTCTGCATCTCTGCTTGCCGAATCCTAGCCTCCTTTTAAGACCTAAGAGAGTGTTTCTTAAATGCAGCATGCCCAATCAATCTCTGTTTCTGTACTCCCATAATCCCATTTTATGCCTCTGTAGCTTTTACAACTTGTTTATATGGTTTCCTCACCTACTAGACAGCAAGCTCTTTGAAAGCAGGATTCTTGTCTTATCTTCAAATCCCTCATGTGTACCTTATTCTTAACCATATTTGATTTCATTGAAACTGATATAAATTAGATAGGTAGATGAATGAGATAATAATAGCTGGCTTCAAACTCAAATATGAAATTTGTATTCCAATAATACTTTATTTCATTACATTAGTATATATAAGCTTTGGAAAAAATGTCATTTGATTGAGTGAATGGGCCAATAGATGAAATTCTGGAATTGTCTGACAGCATGGGCCTATTAGGATATTGTAAACACCTGCTTGACACTTGAATATTTTTCTAGCCTTACACTTTGTAGGTGATGACATATTTCAAGATGAGGCTGAAAATATGAATGCTATTGAGAGTTTTATCAAAGTACCAGGGGAGTATCTGAATAACCACATAGCATAGGTAACTATAAGGCTTTTCTGGTTACGTCATTTGGATAACCTATGGCTTCCATTTGATCCACTTACAACTCTGTTGAGTCCTACCTGGTTGTTCAAGCCCTTTTTGAATTCTGATAATAACTGATGTTCAGGGTACTTGTTGTGTGCTAACTTTATGTCCATTTTCAAACTCTTGAGGGTTAGGATCCTGTCATTTATTTATTCTGTATGCTTCACAAATCCTGGGACAGTGTGGAAACAAAATTTGTTTTTTGATTTACTGAGGTTGTATGTCTCTGTGCTGGCACATGTGTCAATTTCCCCACTCTCTGTAAAACTTTTCAAGAGAGGAGACAGAATTGATTATTCTAGCAGCTCAGTTATTAGAAGTGGATAGGGCCACCTGGTTAGACTAGATGATATGCCATAGGCTTTGCCTTGGTTTCTTTTTGCAGGATCTTTATTGCTTATAGACCTAATGTAGAGAGACTGAAGACAGTTTTTTTCATTATGTCCGAGGATCGGTTGTAGCATGAAATATGGAACGCAATTCAAGTTTTCAGCTCTGCTTTTATTACTTTTGGTATCATTTCCATTCATGGTGGAGGCTCTTCCCTAAGAGATAGATTTTCCTTCAGGCAAGGTCAGCCTGTTTTATGCATACTTATGAATAGAATGCATATTTGGCAATTTGATTTCTCCATTCTCTTTGTTTACATAAATCCAAAGTTAACATTGGCTTTTCTTTATGCTAATCTTGGCACAGCCAGGACTAAAAAGAGAATTGGAAAAAGAATGATGATCTTATTTAGGTATACCTAAATAATAACAATTAGTGAACATAGCACTGTAAAAGACAAAACTGGAGAAAACAATACATTGGAGTTATGATTTTGTTATGTCATATTTCTCATTAGAGTATAGTAGTCAAATAGTCCTCCTTTGGTTTTATCCTCCAAATATTTAGTTAAAGAGTAAATATTTAAGTTAGCTTGGCAAGAAGTAGTTCTTTACCTGCCATAATAGAATTAAGGGATAGAGTAGAGGGAATTAAAAGGAAAAGAAATAAAAATTAAAAATGGGAATGTAAAAATAAAAATGTACCACACATGAGAAAACAACAACAAGAAACTTACAGAACACCTAATTGGTCCTGCTCGTTTGCAAAAATAAGGTAGCAAACATCATTCTGCAGGAGAAGTAGTGCCTGTGGAAATGGGGTACTATATAGGCCTCCTTGGTGAAATTTTGATTTTTATGAACCAAAAAGCTTACCTCCGTTGACTGTCAATGAAAGAGCTGTCCTGGCTTTGGGAATAAAAATTGATAAACAGTCCATTGGAGCATTGGTTTTTAGCTACTGCTATTTTCTATGTATTTGACAGAATAACTTTTAAGTATGGATGATAAGTGTCTTTGCTTCTTCTAAGTTCAATATTATTTATTCTTCATTTTTTATTCCTTTATTCATTCAATCAGTTTCTACAATAGAACCAGATTAATAAACTTTCAATAAGAGGAAGTAGTATGGATAGTGGAAAATAGATGACTTGAAAGTTTGAAGACCAAAGCTATAGCCCAGCTCTAATGACCTGTGGGTCCTTAAGCAAGTATTTTACTTTCTCTGGTGCTCAGCTTTTTCTTCTGTTATTTGGCTTGTGGATACAATGATTTCTAGACTCTTTCACAATACTAAACACTCCCTGTATGACTTAGGATAAGCTTAACAAGTAATGGTGATAGAAGTAGATGGTTATATATTTGCTCCTAAAACAAGTTAGTCTGATGTCAAATATGTGATCAAGAAAAAAAAAAATCTCGGTTGCAATTCTGATCTTGGAAGACTTGACTATGTTTAAGAATTCATGTGAGGGAGAAGTTTGCATTGCCAATACCAGACAGTCCCAGCCCAGATGCAGAATAAGGGCCAGAAAGCACTATGATCCTGAATCATCAAAGAAAGATTAAATTATGTTCATGAGACTGTAATTAACTCAAGGAAAAGACTGATGTACTTTGGAAAATAATCACTAGCAGATGTGAAAACAAGAATTACTTCTCTGTGGTCTTTACCTAACATAAGGTTGTGTTAACTAGAATGTTCACCTTATTCCCTAAGCATCCCCATGAACCAGCCTTCCACCACACTAAAATAAAGTGTATACAACTAGAGAGATGGAAATGATACAATCTTAGTCCCTATTTCATCTAATAGATGTATTTATCTCTAAATCTAACATTGAGAACTCTGGGCTTTTATTTATTAGCATATATAATTTTCTTTAAAAAGACTTAGTGTCATTGCCTCACTAAAACCTTTTCTATGTCTCTTGGTAACAGTTGGCCATTCCCTCTTTTCTGCTCTCCCTAAATTGTGTTTATATTTGTGTCAAAGCACCTCTACTTTGTTGAACCTCGTTGTTCACAAAAGTCTCACTTCGAGGCTCTGAGCTTTTAAACATAGAGCTCCCCTTGTCCTTTTCTGCATTTTGTAAACTTAGCTCATTTTCTGACGCATAGTAGGTATTCAGTAAGTGTCACAAGATAGTCAGAAACCCTAGTTAAGGAGGCTGAACTAAGTTAAAATCACTAATTCACACAGATCTACTTTTTTGTGTTCTTAGGAGTTTTAATTTACACATTTGCTTTATTTTGTGCCTTTTTCGTGCTCCAGCAATGACTATCTGCTGAGAAGCAGCAATGGACCAAAGTTAGCCCTAGGATCATTTTGATGGGCCGTTTCTATAACCAGAACCCTAAGCAAAATGGCAGAGTAGGCAAAGTTTGACTCAGTTTGCCCCATCCTCCTCTTGTGCAAGATCCTCCCTTTTCCCAGACACCCGTTTGTTTTTTTTTTTTTTTGACTTGTCAAAGACTTCTGTGTAGTTGTCCCAAAAGTAAATTGCCCCATGCTCCAAAGTTAACACTTTCCCATTCCTCCTTGTACCTCTTTAACCTTTTTTCATCTTCTTTACATTCCAAACCCAACCCCAACCTTTACTTTCATATGGAAATTGTTTCTACAGATCTAAGCTTCTAATCATCATACTGATCAAAGTGTGTGTGCATGTGTGTGTGTGTGTGTGTGTGACTTCACAGCCTGTGCCTGCCTCTCTACTACCTCTCAGGTGCCTCTTGCTTTGCCACTCTCGACACTCCAAGTGGAAAATGCCCCATTTAGAGCCTTTTTTTTCATAGAAGGAAAAAATGTCTCTTTTGGTACACTTTTGATATACTTGGATTAAGTGTATCTTGAGCACACATTTATCTTTCAGTTCTCTCCTTGCATCTTACCTACTACTTTTGAATCTTTTCTACTCCCTTCTATAAAATGAAAGAAGTATCTCTTCTCTAATATATGAAGAGTGGTGTTCATTCTTTTAAACATTCCTTTTAACTAAGAAATATAAGGGTCATATCTTGTTTCCAGGTCCTATTTGCCATTTTTTCAGTGGAGTTGATGCAAATAATTATTTTTGCTCATTATTACAGCTCTCATCTAAAGTGTAGCTGGTTTGTCTTATTAGCTCTTCTACTAAAATTATGATCTAGTGTGTATGTGTTTAACCTTAGAAAAAAGAGTGATGAGAGCTACTTGTATTTGCATGAGAAGTTTGCCAGTGAAGCCTTAACCTCTTGCAAAATTCATCAAAGTCATATTAAACCATTAAACCATAACTTGTCTTGAAATAGTCTGGAAGAACAGAGAATTAATATAATGAAGAATCTTACCAACAATGGACATTTTAAACATATCTATCTTTATCTATCTATCTGTCTGTCTGTCTGTCTATCTAATCATAGCTCATCATGACCCTTGCTTAGCTTAGTAATAATAATCGGTATGCATCAAAGAACAAATATCTAATGCAAAGGATTTTTTTTCTAAGAGTAGAAAGACTGAGAAACCACTGGGTTAAAAGCAATAATGCTCAAACTTTCCAAGTGTTTGTTACACATAGGAGATGGGGGATTGGAAACTATTTTTAAAAGAACTCTTCTATAAACCTGCAGGAGACAGAAAAAATCAGTCTTTACTTTTTTAGTAAAGTAAAGTGGAAGAAAATTTTCACCTCATATCTAGGAATGAATTTTAAATGACCTGGGGATATTTAACAAGATCTGTTAACACTATTTTCTGAAAACGTGTTACTTTTATTGAATATTAAGTTTTCATTGTGTGGTGATTTCTTATGAATCTAATAACCTAAAAGTAAAGTTTAACAAAAAGTGAAAAATCTCTTTCTTTTATTCCATTATTTAAAAAATATACTGTGTGAACTGTTGATTTCTAGGAAACGTAAGCATGAGTTATAATATTATATTCTCAAGAACTATTTAAGGAAATATTTTTCTTTTATTTAGTGAAGAAACTGAGGCACAAAAGCTCACTCAAAATTAATAAAAAAACAATTTTCTGAGATGGTCATTTCCATGTCTTTATTTTAATAGTAACAATAATTACCTCCCTTGTAGAGGCCATTCTTGATTCCAGTTGCAACAAAATCATTTGTGCAAAATCTCCAAACTTGTTGTCGTATCTTTCATGTTAATATCATTTAGATCTTTGCTTTAAAATCACACTAATTGCCTGAAAGTTTCTGTAAGGTAAAATTTAAGTACAACATGACGACCATTGCTTTTTTGTTCTTTAAGTGAAAACCAAGCACTGACGCGTAGCAGCTCATAGCAATTCATACAACAGAAAGAATTTTCAAATTCTCTTAATGACTAAAAAAAGGGATCTTCTATAATCTAAAATTCCAGATACATGCATATCATGAGACGAGTGTTTCCTATTTCCAGTAGCCATAGCCCAGGAAAGTACGACTGGAAAAGCAGAGTCAGAACTGGGAACCCTGCCCCATCAGAGTTTGTCTGGGAAGACTCATATGCTCTGTTTTGCCTGTGGAAGCTGTTGGTCGGAGTGATGGTTGCTGAGTTAAGGAATGGCTGGGGGCTTGTCTATAGTTGTGACAGCTGGAAGGGTTGGGTGTCAGTGCTGGCCTTCTGAGGACTAAGTTCTCCTTTTCCCTCTTGACCCAGCTCAGTGACTGTGGGATTGTCAATCGTAGATAGTCACTGAGTATTGCAAGTTGTTGTTCCCTATAAATAGCTATATCTATAGAATCTTGGCCCATTTAAGTCTTGGGTGAATTTTGCTCAGATTGCAAAATAGCTCAGTGATTTATTCTTTTTTTATCAAGAGGTGCCATGCTTTACTTTGGCTTAGGTCGTATTGCCAATGTGTAGTGTTTTTTTCTTTTTCTTAGCACTTGATTTTTTTTTTTCAAAAGAGATGCTATCTGGTTTGTTAATATGGATATAGTTAATTATCTGATAGAACATGTGTGTGTGTGTGTATATATATATATATTTTTTTAAGGATGCCACCACTATTCCCTCAGCATTTAATCAATCATGTTCTTTGGCTTTCATGAAGCTTTCAATTTTGTGAATAGTAGAGCTTGTCAAGTGTCATTTAAGTGCCAGCAAATGGTTGATTTGAGGCAAGAAGAACAAAGTTTAAAAAAGAAAATAAATCTCACATTCGCTTAATAATTTGCCCTTTGCAGCAACAGAATCTTATCTGACCACCCACATTCATTTGGCTGCTGACGTGGTTCTTGCTTCAATTGCAGAAGCTATTTTTGCACCTTTTGTGTCTTTTGAGGAACCGAGTGGGCCTCCTTGCTTATAATGATTCATGTTTCAAAGTGCACAGGGTGTCCTGAAGTGCTGCTGCAGTGATGTGCAGAAAGCAGGAGAAATTAAAGCTAACTACTTCCTTTAAGCGTTTTGAATGCTCACATGAAGTGGTAGTGGGTTAAGGCACATTTTAACTGTCATGTATTGATGCTTTAGTCCTTCCTATGAAGCATAACATGTCTGGAAGAAAGAGCAATGTTTTTAAAAATGAACAAATATACAATAACCATCTATGGATATGTAGTGTTTTTATATATGCCTTTTGTATTGGGAGATAAACCATCTTAAGATGGTTGATTGATTAATCTATTTGGATTAAGTAGTTTGACCTTCAATGCTTTTTTTTTTTTTTTTTTGGATCAGATTGGATACATTAATTCTAAGTGTGAGAAAGTTCCTTTCTTTGTTACCTATTAGAGTTTGTTATGTCTTAGGATTTTACTTTGGTTAGTTTTGGCTTCCTAGTTCAGAAATTAATTTTAGCACAGAACATAACATTGCTGAAATAAACTATAGAAAAGAATTTTCTGTGAGGTTATCTGAGACTTGATCCTGTGGAGTTTAGTTGCTGATGTTCCAAAAGAAGTTTTGTGGGAATCTCAGCTTGAAGGCAGAACTGTGTCATGGATTCCAGTGGCAGAATGTCTAGTTCCAACATACTGTTTTAACCCTCATGTTATTTTCTGAATTGCTTCCACTTTTACTGTTACAGACAATTCTCTTTTAATACAGGGACTTAGTCAAAAGATTTAGGCTATGTGAAAGGAAAGGAAAGTTTTTTCTTGAAAGAAAAAGTCTTCTTGAGAGATCCAGTTCCAAGTTTTCTGTCCTCAAGAAAGATATTTCTATGAATAAAGAATAAGCCTGCCTGTTAAATTCACTACAAGTGTCATCATTTAAAAAATCTTCTTGTTCCTCTTTTAGATTCCCAGAAGTGGTGCATGAGTTCCTGTGGAGAGAGTTGGCGTCGTGGAAAACAAAGACAGTTGGGATGCAGTTTTTTGATATGAGGATAACAGGTTAATAACTAAAAGTTATCATTTTATTCTATTGTTTCACATTTAACCTGAAAAGCAGTTTTAGCTTCCTGTGCACCCATATGTGAACTGACTTTGTCATCAAGTCTAGAAAGAAATGATGTATATTGCTATTTGGAGAGAAAAATGTAGTAAAGGTTTTGTTTTATTTTGTTTTTCCTAATAGTTCACTTTTAATTATAATTTCCTTAATTGAGATAGCCTCATTTAAGAGGATTTCTTTCTGGCACAGTTTGTTTTCATCCAAAATTCCACTTAGTAAATCCTAATAACTTTTGTTAGAGAATGCCTAGGTCTATAATGTTATAGAATGCATTTTTTCATCAGTAAAGCAAAATCACAATTGTAAAAAAGTTGCAAAAAAAAGGGTATGAGAAAATATTAAAATTAGCATGCTATAGTCAAAATAAGTCGTGAATATGTTGAACAAATATGCAAACTATACAACTGTCTGCAATCAAGTTCTCATTGTAGCCAACATGGAAAAAATACAGTTTGGTTTTCCACTAGATTTTAAATGTCAAATTAGATGTTAATGTATGTCAAATTAGAGGGTGATCATCACAATCTTTTCACTTTTCTCCAAAGGTTCTCTGAATTGCTTCACAGAGTTTTATATAATATACATTATCCCCCTCACATTGGCGACTTGGTCCTTTTAGGGAGAGCTAAGGTTGTTATGGGAATTTTTACTAATAAAAGAAGCACTTGTAATGAATTTAGCTCTCAGGAAGGTGCCTCTTTTAAATCATCCTGTGGAAATAAGTCTGTATTCAGTTGGACTCTGGCACTGGTCAGGGGTTTTTGGTAGATCCTTTTTCCCCTCATCCGGTGCTCATGTGTGGTAGTGACTTGTGGGACCATCAGTGTTAAAGCAGCCGTGCTCTGAGACACTCATGTATTTCTTAAAAACATTTTGCAGTTGATCTATGGCATTTTGAAAGCAAATGTATGGAAATGGACTCTAAAATTTAGATCAGTAATTATTATCACAAGATATATATTTTGTTCACAAGTGGAATACCACCAAATTGTCAAAAAAAGGACCAAATAAACCATTTTAATTTTTTAAAAATGTTTTATTATTCAAACATTGCAGGTAGAGAGGTAGTGTTTGTTGCCTGTCATCTTACACTGTTATTATTTAGGATGTTATTATTTAATGCTCACTTGACTTTTGCCATCACTCAAGTAATGATTAATTTCCTGAGGTGAAGTTTTTTCGAAGGCAGTGTTTTCCTAAGCAAAAGGTCCCAGACTGACACCCCTGGATACTGTAGGCCTTTATTCATCTGCAGAGCTGGGCTGCCTTCCTGCCAATCCCACCCAGCTGTTATCCTGAGGAGACCTCTGTGGAGGTCCATAAGGGAGGCTGTTTCTGGGCCTTTCTTTTCAGGGCCTGTCAGAGGAAATTATTTAACTGGGTGCCAAGTGGATTTGAGAGGGACTGGGAAGTGTGGCCAAAGGAGTGGGCACGCTTTTAGAAAAGTGGCAACTCTTCCATGTGATACCATTTTCCTTTCTTCTGCTCAGTTCCCTTAGTTCCATTACCACTAAAATAGCCATGCAGAGGGTGGTGTCTTTTTCAGTATTACCCACCTCTGAAAAATGTGCTGAGCTTGCTGGACAATGCCTGCCTTTACCGCCTGAAGGACTCCTATGGGCTGGGGCACCATCCACAGGAAACCCCAAAGTCACATCCTCCTGCAAAATGCCTTTCATAGCACTCAGAGGCATTAGGGAAAATTTTAAATGTGAATGTGAACCTGTGTTTGGAATACTGCTTCTTTGTTGGCAATGGTGCCAAAAATGGCTTTGCATGGGCTTGGTTACCATAAAAAGAAATCTCAGAGAATGCAATGATAACTGGCTGTTTTCTTATCATATGAGGATTGCTCTAATTTTGCACTTTTATTTATTTTTGGTAAAAATTGCATACTTATTTAATATGCATACTTATTTATAGTGTAAAATATGAAGTAAGTAGTATAGATAACCAATAAATAACGTGCATTTAAATAAACATCTAATTGAGTAAATTTATTGCATATAGTAGTAATTGCATGTTTATTTAATATGCAATTGATATTGCATACTTATTTAATATGCAGTTGATATTACACATCAATTGATTGGGATAACTGGGGATTTACTTTTAACACACACAGAATATGAAAAACAAAGTGAATCTATGCAATCATAGCTATAATTAACCACATTACTGTAGATCTTTATAGCTCCGTGTAGGTCTTTATTGAGAAAATTATACTAAAATTGCAGGTATATACAATGATACATTTGATAGTTCATAAGAATATTTTAAGGTCCAAAGAAAGCATTTCCCTATCTTATAAACATTTTCATACATTTAAGTAATAAAATACAAGCTTAGGAATTTATACCATTGTTAGTAGAATAGATGGCTAAGTGAAAATAGCTCCTAACAAAAAAAAGACAGATGTCATTATCAAACCTTGGCTTAAGCTTTGAAAGCCTTATGGATTTTAAAGTGAATTTATCTTCCTAAGTGTAAGTTGAGGAGAGCAGCAAAAAGACTTTGAAGGCTCCCAAGTCCTACTTCGTTTTAAAGAGACAGACATGCAATGCTCAGGAATAGATCTATGGTGCACACAGTTTACACTGCAAAATTTTTTCAGTTTCCAAAATAAAGCAACTGTAGACAAGAGATGAATGATAACAGCCCATGTTCTTAATGGTTCATGCACATGACCGGTGAATTCCCAAAAGGCCCATCACTTCTTTCTTCTCCCATCTACCTTTCTCTATATGCCTCAGAAACTCCAAGAAGGAAAGAGATTTTATGGATAGCAGTCAGTTGAAGACTCTCAAGGATGGTGTTGGAGAGAATACGATATCCTCAGATATGTTTAAAATCTTAAAACCTCATGTAAAAGGTTCATGTGAAATAGGAGTGATCTCCAACTCCCTAGTAATGTTCTTAATTAAACCTTTCACTGGAGAGAAAGGTTAGACTTTGTAGTTCAGAGGAATGTAGACCAGAGGGATCCCTGGTACTTCTGGGCTTTCCAGCTCAGACGTAAGGACAGGTCTTCCTGAATAAACAGGAGTAGGGCGCATGGCACGGGGATTACCCAATTCCCCGATAGAATGGTAGGACATCTTAGGTAAGCTTGTCTTAGAAATTTGAAAGGGGGAGATTTTCCTCCCCAAAGCTATTTGCATAGTGAAATCAACATGTATTTTTTACTGGGATCAAAGGTTTGAATTTTAAAACATTTTCTGGATGATAAATGCTATTGGAATGAAGGATGATATTCTGTTAATATTAGCAAAATTGATTTTCTTTTTTTAATAAAATAGTAGGCATGATTTTTCTGTTGAGTTCTTTTCTCCTAAAACTTAACCCATTGACAATTAAGTAAATATTCTAGATAATTTTTGTTCTGACAATTAAATATCTGCTTTTAATTTTTATACAAATCACTTTTCTTCATCTCTGGTCTATTTGATAATAGCAAAGTATGATTGCCTTTGTTTGCATTATATTTGGAACATCTCTTTTTTATGGTATGTCCTTAGTGAATAAGAATGGTATTTGTCTTGTTTAAGGTGTAATAGTTTTAATTTTTTACTATCAACCACAAAAATTAAATATGTCTCATTTATAAAGTTATTGCCTCATTGCTAAATGAACACACTGCATTCTGTTTAAATATTAAATATAGTATTCCATTCCTATTTTTCATAAAATTTGATGCACATGTTTAACTTGAAGTCTGTGTTTTAAGCAAATGATATAATCTGTGTAAAGTAAGGAATGGGAAGTGACCATATGCCTCATTTTGACTTGTTAGGTTCTTAATTTCCTTTTCAAAGAATAAAGTAAAACAATTGTTTGTCATGAGAATTAATCAGGTTCTCACAAGGAGCTGTCTTCATTAATAACTTTAACACACAGATTTTGAACATTATTTAAATTATGGAATGATTTGATTTCTAGGAAATGGCACGTTGGGGCCATTTCTGTGCTAGAACCATGTAAAACTCTTATATTCTCCCAGAACTATGAAAAAATCAAGCACTGGACATATTGACGTCAAGTAAAAATATTTAGGAGAAAGTATTATTGACGATGTATTATTTTACACTGTGGTAAAACTTAAAGAGTGGGGCTGGAGGTGGTAGGTGCTAGTCGGGGAGGTGAGACCCCTTAGCTTGGCAGCCAGCCAAACCTGGATTTGATGCTGGTTCTGATCCTGAGTATCATCCTCAACTGTAAATATGGGTAATAACACCTGTTGCTCAGGACTATCATGAGGCTCTACCCCAGCAGAGCTGTACCACTGCACCCAGTAAATACACAGTGAACAACAGCCATCGTCCTTGTTATTACTAGTGATGCAGCTGCGTACATAGATCAACACTGTGATAAACTATTAAATATGAAAAGTAACCTAGAAATTATTCAGTTCAAGCTCTGACTCCTAATTAAGGAAAGACTTGCACAAGTTTCTGTCTTGGACTGGATATATTCTTCCGTTTTAGAGAACGTTATTCACCTCTAAAGGTCGGAGGTTGATTGTGTCTACATGACCCTTAAATATTTAGCTAATTAAACAAAAAATTCAGCCAATTTGGGTTCACTGTTGCTTATTCTTCCTGTTAGCGTGGTTGCTAGAAATGACCAAAGCACATTTGCATTAAAGTCTTATGATGCCATCACTTCTCTTTCACTTTTTGCCGCTTTACCTGTAGAGGGATGTATAGGAACATCACTGTGGAAGAAAAATTTAATTCAATACTAACACTTTTTAGCAAACCAGAGTTAATATGCTTGTTATTAATTTTTTCCAACCACTGCTTTACAAATCTATTGTGCTTCATGGCTGTTAGCAGAAGGACCTTTTGATTACAGATACCTTGCTACAAATGCCTGGGGGTCACTGATTTCTCATCCGAAAGATTTATTGTTCCTGTGGGAATTTCCATGTTCTTTCCCCCTTGCTAAGTGCAACTACTGTTGTCATCATAGTAGCAGCCCATGTTGGGGAGCAAATTGGTCACAGAAATAAAACCAGTTATGTGAGTTTAGTTTGGGAACTTAACAGTACATTTGCATGGAGGCATCTTTGTTAATAACCAATACTTCATTTAAAATGTGAACATGCTTGTGTTAAGAAAAATAAACAAAAAAAAGATTGCCAAAAGTCATAGGTTAAAAATAGAAATCCCTTCCTGTGTCTCTTCCTCTGACTCCCTGGCTCCATTTCTGTGATTTAACTAATGTAAAAGCTGTTTGGCATCCTTGCAGAAATTTTCTGTTTATTGCTTGTTTCTCTTTTACACAAATGGGATTATAAAATACATTCCAGGGTGCAGTAAGCTTTTTGTTTACAGTCAATATTGTCATCTTCTGAATGAGGTTTTATATTAGTACTTATAGCTATACTTAAGTTTTTTAAATGGCAGTTTTATGATTGAACCATAATTTACCTAAGTAATCCTTGTATACATATCTTTCTGCACTTGTATCTGTAAGGATCTATTTCCAGTAATGGAATTTCTGGGCCAAAGGGTATGAGCTTTCTTCCTTTGATAGCACTTCTGCATTGCCTATCAGAGAAACCCACAGCTTTCATCATAATTGTTACAGTTGAGCACTGAAATTCTCAGAATCCTCTGGGTGCTACATTGGCCATTCCTTTATGGAAACTGAGTAGTCACTCAAAATCTAATAGGTTTTAAATTGTCATGTTTCCCTTAGCCATTCATAGTCACCTGGAGGACTCCACTCTGCTGTCATGCAAAATTTCTTAAAAGGATATTTATTCTTTTAAATGTTAAAACCTATAGGTTAAACTAAAAACCCCACTATCCTCAACTTTTTAATATCTAAGGAATTAGAACCAAGCTGATGGTGTGAAAAGCCTAAGATGTTTTAATATATTAATCTTATATCTTAGCAATTATTACTCTGCAGTTTTTATAATTTTTTCATGTTGAGTTATTTTTGGAGACAGTGTCAGTCAATATAAGGTTTATAGTATAGTGTTTTCTAAGGCAGTTACTTGCTTTTTCTTAGGGCAGATAACATTGTGAGCTATATAATGAAATTTAAATTATCATTTGTATACAATGATGTTGTATTTTAATGGAACAGTCTTTCCTAACTGCATTTATTTTCTACTTAGGAAGCGTCAAGACAATCATGCCCATGAGAACGCTAAACCATTCAGGTAATCATTATATTTTTTAACTGTCCCCAAAATATGTTTTGTTGTCCATATAATGAAGGTTTTATAACTGTGTTATTTAGATGCACTTTTCTGCCTTTTCCAAAGTTCTCTGACAATCTTTGATTCTTACAGCCTTAGTCTTGCTCTAATCACTGCTAATCATTGCTCTTAAGTTATAAAATGTATCTGTATTAAATATTAACATTACGTGTAATACATGTAATATTTTATATTAACATATTTTATTATATATTTATAAATTATATATTTAATATGTTTTATGTTAATCTATAAAATATATCTACATAGAGAAATATGTAGTACACTTAGCATGTAAGTCATAAAAGTTGGTTAGAAAATAGCCCTAAATTTATTTTAATGAAGTCTTTTTTTAAAAACCTTATGATTTTATAAATAATATGTATCGAAAGTTTTCCTTTAAATACCTTTCTGACCAAAAGTAAGGGATATTTAAAAGGATGACCAGAATTCAAGCATTGAAGAGATTTATGCTTATACCTTAAGGCTAAGTTTGGAATTAATAGCCTTTAATTGTAGAATTAATGTAACAGCTACAAAAAGGATTTCTTGGAGTAAAAAACATTTTCAGTTTATCCAATTTCAGACAGGTTATTTAGGATTGGGTTTGGTTTCTTATTTTGATAACTGTTATGACAACCTCTTTGTGTTTCATTTTCTTTTCAGACCATTTTATCTTAGTGAAACTGGCAATTAAACTTTGCTCAAGTTGATGGGCAAAATTTCTTCTAGACCATTCATCACCCCAGTTTCATCCTAGTTGAAAATACTCAAATGCCATAAGAAATCTTTATAGATTTGTACTTAGCTTTTGGATGGACATTTCTACAATGGAGAGAACTGTGTTATAGCCCTGGTCTGAGGACATTACCATCTAATGCCCATAAACTACAGGGTGGGTGAGGAAGGTTCCAAAGAGAAGGAGCACTTGGCAAGTTTGCAGACACCCTGGAACATGGAAGCAAGTAAGCTTTGAAAAGCACAGCTTTGAAGACACTCCATGAGCCTGCACGGCTTTCAAGCGAACTAGCACTTAAGACCTTGTGTAACAAAATGGACACTGGGGACACAGCTCTAGGACAAAAAGCTACCTCAAGGTCTGGAGAAACTGATAACGCATCAGGTAGATGGAGACAGGAACAATCAGCTGTTATTAAGATGAGCACTTTTGGCAGTCAAGAAGGACAGCGGCAACCACAAATAGATCCTGAGCAAATCGGAAACACGGCATCAGCACAACGCTTTGGTTCTGGGAAACTGGCCTCACCTAGCGAAGTGGCACAGCAGGTCACAGAGAAGCAATACTCACTGCACCGTCCGAGTCCTTATTCATGCCAACATTCACTCTCTTTCCCGCAGCACTCGTTGCCACAGGGGGTTATGCACAGCAGCAAGCCACATCAGAGCCTCGAAGG